>NC_092164.1:28940285-29142785 GCF_045791955.1 Oncorhynchus clarkii lewisi
AAACTTTCATTCTCTAATGCAAGTATTTGCCTTCAGTTCCAGTAAGTCTGTACCTGTACCCTTGCTTCTTTCTATTATAAGACCTTCATGGCTTAAGACATTACATCTCGGTCAATACATTATAATGGGACATGTTTTTGTTATAAAATCTGTAAGACTTGTGGCTACCAAACAGTGCTTCCACAGTGACGTCTAGTTTGCCATGAGAATTGCAAATGTGTATTTTACCTGCTTCCTCAGTGGAGCATCACTAAGCCATTTTGTTTGCATGCCTTCATGTTTGCTGAAAATAGGTGTCATTATGGGTGTCTTCCAAAAAATTAACTAATCCCTTTGAAAACAAACATTTATTCTAGTGTCAACATGTATTACAAGTGTTAATTTTGGTCATAAAGTCCGTCTCGTCTAAAATGGAGTTTGGAATCCGTGTGTCACAACTACTGAAATAAGGTTGGGTTTGGATTACAGTTATGTCAACAAATCATGCCCCCTTTTGCTAAACTCACGTCAAATAAAATAAAATAAAATGTTATTGGTCACATACACATGGTGAACAGATGTTAATGCGAGTGTAGCAAAATGCTTGTGCTTCTAGTTCCGACCATGCAGTAATATCTAACAAGAAATCCAGCAACTACTGTTGTGTCGTCTGCAAACTAGATGATTGAGTTGGAGGCGTGCATGGCCACGCAGTCGTGGGTGAACAGGGAGTACAGGAGAGGCCTGAGCACGCACCCTTGTGGGGCACCAGTGTTGAGGGTCAGCAAAGTGGAGATGTTGTTTCCTACCTTCACCACCTGTGGGCAGCCCGTCAGAAAGTCCAGGACCAAATTGCACAGGGCGGGGTTGAGACCTATGGCCTCCAGCTTGATGATGAGCTTGGAGGGTACTATGGTGTTGAATGCTGAGCTGTAGTCAATGAACAGCATTCTAAAATAGGTATTCCTCTTGTCCAGATGGGATAGGGCAGTGTGCAGTGTGATGGCGATTGCATCGTCTGTGGACCTGTTGGGGCGGTATGCAAACTGAAGTGTGTCCAGGGTGGCCGGTAAGGTGGAGGTGATATGATCCTTGTCTAGTCTCTCAAAGCACTTCATGATGACAGAAGAGAGTGCTATGGGGCGGTAGTCATTTAGTTCAGTTATCTTTGCCTTCTTGGGTACAGGAACAATGGTGGCCACCTTGAAGCATGTGAGGACAGCAGACTGGATAGGGAGCGATTGAATATGTATGTGAACACACCAGCCAGCTGGTTTGCGGATGCTCTGAGGACACGGCTAGGGATACCGTCTGGGCCAGCAGCTTTGCAAGGGCTTTGCAAACGTGTTAACGTTTAGATGTTTTACTCACCTCGGCTGCAGAAGGAGAGTCCGCAGGTTTTGGTAGCGGGCTGTGTCAGTTGCACTGTATTGTCCTCAAAGCGAGCAAAGAAGTTGTTTAGTCTGTCTGGGAGCAAGACATCCTGGTCCCCGACGGGGCTTGTTTTCTTTTTGTAATCCGTGATTGACATACCTCTTGTGTCTGAGTCGTTGAATTGCGACTCTACTTTGTCTCTATACTGACGCTTTGCTTGTTTGATTGCCTTGCGGAGGGAATAGCTACACTGTTTATATTTGGTCATGTTTCTGGTCACCTTGCCCTGGTTAAAAGCAGTGGTTCGCACAGTGGTTTCGCACGAATGCTGCCATGAATCCACGGTTTCTGGTTTGGGAATGTTTTAATAGTTGCTGTGGGTACGACATCGCCGATGCACTTGCTAATAAACTCGCTCACCGAATCAGCGTATTCGTCAATGTTGTTGTTTGACGCAGTGCGGAACATATCCCAATCCACGTGATCGAAGCAATCTTGAAGCGTTGAATCAGATTGGTCGGACCAGCAAATTTGTCTCTCAACCTGTGTGCACCTACGTTGTAAACTTTCATTCATCGGATAGGTTGTAGCAACCTCATGATGGGTATAGGGAAAATTTGAGTATCATGTAGCCTAACCTATCGCTGTTTCATTGAACTGGGTGACTGGAATATGAATGAGAGTCATCCAATATGCTGTAATAGAAATAAGGCCATGCTCCTGAAAAAAATGTTTTGTCCTCCCTCATCTTAAACTGCACTGATGCATATAATGTCCTGGGCATAACCAAGCCTGGTGTAACCAGCCTGATTATTGTGTTCACCATTCTACTTCACTTCACATTTTATGACATCTGAAGCGAAATAGGACGGTGAACGCAGCGATCAGGTTAGTTCCAACAAGCTAATCCCATACCTACAATTGATAATGTAATCAGTGTGTGTGTGTGTGTGTGTGCGCGCGTGTGTGTGTGTGTGTGTGTGTGTATGAGAGAGAGAGAGACCAGTAACTTTAATGAGGGGATGTGCTTATCAATGGGGCTCTGATAAAGACCTCACCTCCAGCCTCACCTCTTACCTGCTCACCAACGGTCGTTAATGGGGAGAACAGAATTAAGTAGGTTTGTTGTTCAAACTGTTCAAACTCCAACATAGTATATGTTTGTGTGCCAAATATGACCTATTCTAACTGGCATTGGTAAAAGAACAGTGTATGTGTTCACAGAATCACGTATGGAGCCAACACATGGAGACTTGCAAGATGATGTGGTAAAGTCCAGACTGATAGACGGGCTTGATACTACTGTCTCTGAATGGAGAAAGACCTGGCACTCAGCATAAACATTTTACTAGTCCTAACTTTTACTTGTATTGTCTTTTTTAATATTGAATTGAATGGGATTGGTCAATATGGGGAGAAACACTGTATATTCTGCACCAGGATCAGGGAACTCCTGTTGCATACGGGGTGGATCTGCCGCTTAAAAGGAGCGGGACTCTAAAACGGACGCTTATAAGAAATCCCACTATGCCCTCAGACGAACCATCAAACATAGAAAAGCGTCAATACAGGACTAAGACTGAATTGTACTACATCGGCTCCGATGCTCGTCGGCTGTGACAGGGCTTGTAAATTATTACAGACTAGAAAGGGAAGCAGCTGTTAGCTGCCCAGTGACAAGCCTACCAGATGAGCTAAATTAATTGTATGTTCGCTTCGAGGCAAGCAACACTGAAGCATGCATGAGAGCATCAGCTGTTCCGGATGACTGTGTGATCACCGCTCTCCATAGCCAATGTGACTAAGACCTTCAAACAGGTCAACATTCACAAGGCCACGGGGCCAGACAGATTACCAGAACGTCTACTCAACAAACTGGCAAGTGTCTTCACTGACATTTTCAACATGTCCCTGACTGAGTCTGTATAACAACAGATTTCAAGCAGACCACCATAGTACCTATGCCAAAGAACACTAAGGTAGTCTAAATGACTACCGACCCTCATGTTTCTAGCCATGAAGTGCTTTGAAAGGCTGATCTTCCTGTCTAGGTTGGCGCACCCTCTTGGGTTGTGCCGTGGCGAAGATCTTTGTGGGCTATACTCGGCCTTGTCTCAGGATGGTAAGTTGGTGGTTGAAGATATCCCTCTAGTGGTGTGGGGGCTGTGCTTTGGCAAAGTGGGTGGGGTTATATCCTTCCTGTTTGGCCCTGTCCGTGGGTATCATCGGATGGGGCCACAGTGTCTCCTGACCCTTCCTGTCTTAGCCTCCAGTATTTATGCTGCAGTAGTTTATGTGTCAGGGGGCTAGGGTCAGTTTGTTATATCTGGAGTATTTCTCCTGTCTTATCCGGTGTCCTGTGTGAATTTAAGTATGCTCTCTCTAATTCTCTCTCTCTCTTTCTTTCCCTCTCTCGGAGGACCTGAGCCCTAGGACCATGCCTCAGGACTACCTGGCATGATGACTCCTTGCTGTCCCCAGTCCACCTGGCCGTGCTGCTGCTCCAGTTTCAACTGTTCTGCCTGCGGCTATGGAATCGGGACCTGTTCACCGGACGTGCTACCTGTCCCAGACCTATTATTTGACCATGCTGGTCATTTATGAACATTTGAACATCTTGGCCATGTTCTATTATATTCTCCACCTGGCACAGCCAGAAGAGGACTGGCCACCCCTCATAGCCTGGTTCCTCTCTAGGTTTCTTCCTAGGTTCTGGCAATTCTAGGGAGTTTTTCCTAGCCAACGTGCTTCAACACCTGCATTGCTTGCTGTTTGAGGTTTTAGGCTGGGTTTCTGTACAGCACTTTGAGAAATAAGCTGATGTATGAAGGGCTATATAAATAAATTTGATTTGATTTGATTTGGCCATGGCTCACATCAACACCATTATCCCAGAAAGCCTAGACCCACCCCAATTTGCATACCGCCCCAACAGATCCACAGATGATCCCATCTCTATTGCACTCCACACTGCCCTTTCGCACCTGGACAAAAGGAACACCTATGTGAGAAGCTCAGCATTCAGCACTATAGTGTCCTCAAAGCTCATTACTAAGCTAAGGACCCTGGGACTAAACACCTCCCTCTACAACTGGATCCTGGACTTACTGACAGGCCGCACCCAGGTGGCCTGTCAGTAAGTCCAGGATCCAGTTGTAGAGGGAGGTGTTTAGTCCCTCTGCCACGCTGATCCTCAACATGGGGTCCCCTCAGGGGTGCGTGCTCAGTCCACTCCTGTACTCCCTGTTCACCCATGACTGCATGGCCAGGCATAACTCCAACACCATCATTAAGTTTGGTAGGACTGATCACTGACAACGACAAGACAGCCTATAGGGATGAAGTCAGAGACCTGGCTGTGTGGTGTGGTGCCAGGATAATAACCTCTCGCTCAATGTGATCAAGACAAATGAGATGATTGGGGACGACAGGAAAAGGACGACCGAGCATGCCCCCATTCTCATCAACGGGGATATAGAGGAGCAGGTTGAGAGCCTCACTTTCCTTGTGTAACGCTCGTCGTTGGGAGAGAGAGAGGAGGACCAAGGTGCAGCGTGGTAAGTATTCATATTATCTTTTTATGAAAACGAATACTCGAACAAAAACAACAAAACACGAGAATGAAACAGTCCTGCCTGGTGTAGACACAAAACAGAAAATAAACACCCATGAAACACAGGTGGAAAAAGGCTACCTAAGTATTATTCTCAATCAGAGACAACTAACGACACCTGCCTCTGATTGAGAACCATACCAGGCCAAAAAACACAACATAGAAAACGGAACATATACAACCCACCCAACTCATGCCCTGACCATACCACAAATCAAAGGAACTAAGGTCAGAACGTGACAGTACCCTTCCCAAAGGTGCAGACTCCGGCCGCAAAACCTGAACCTATAGGGTAGGGTCTGGGTGGATGTTTGTCCGCGGTGGTGGCTCTGGCGCGGGACGTGGACCCCACTCCCACCATATACTTTGTCCGCCTCCTCAACCGCCTCTGTGGCCTCTTTCGAGCGGCAGAGTGAAGGGCGACTCCGACAGCACCGGAGTGACGGGCGATTCCGGGAGTTCCTGACTGATGGACGGCTCCGGCAGCTCCTGACTGACGGACGGCTCCGGCAGCTCCTGGCTGACGGACGGCTACCCAACCCTACCTAGTTGAATGCTCCCTGTAGCCAGACCAGTGCGTTGAGGTGTGTACAGGCACATATAGAAAATCCAGAACAAAGGTTGCAAGCTGTTCTAACACCGTGACTGCATGTTTTTTTTTGCTCTGGATGTCTATTCTAAAGATAAACAATTAAGCACCCAGCCTGGAGACAAACTTTCCATCTCTTTTTGTGAAATTATCAAAATGCAAAGTACGCTCGAGGAGCTGAGGAGGAAGGTATTGCAATGCATACATTTTTCATGAATTTTGAAAAATCTTCACTGAAAACGATGGGCTATTTTCCATTCAATTGAATTTCAATTTACAATCTGAATTTACAGAATTTGAATCCCAACCCTGATACCCATACCATATGCCTGAAAGCAATGTATTTTTAGCTGAAAACAGATGCCAAGTTCACTGTTCAAATGCACTTCTATTGGTTTTGGAAAACATGGAAAATCTTAATTCAGCCAAAGGTAGGCCAAACAGACTATGACATAAACCTCCTCACGAAGTGTTCTTTCCCAGGCAAATTTCTTCAAGGAACACATTTTCTTTGTTATTTCAGGACTGTAAAATGACTCAAATCACTGAGTCAGGAAAATCCTGATAATTGAAGGATTTACAGGTCTGAGCCAATGAATGTCCTAATGTCCTCAGATGCTACATTAGCATGGCAGTGAAATGAAACAAGTCTATCTCCTTAGTTCTCACCATAGTGTCACCATGAATCAACTTTGATGAGAGATAACGGTTCCTAGGCAACGTGTCTACCGACTGTAGGTTTAACCCTCAAGACTAGTTTTTGCCTAGTTTTTGCATTTCTGACTCCATAAATGTAAGTCTAATTCAATTTTGTGTTCAAAAAAGGAAAATACCACTCAAAAACTATATTTTGGTATTTGTTTCATTAGTCCACTGTAACAGTTCCACATGTTTTGCATGAAAGAAATCAAATTTTCAAGATAAAGAACTTCCAAAATACAGAAAGTGTCACAGTATGATGCGTTTTGCATTTTGCAAAACCTTTAATTTAGCTTCAAGATTAACATATGTTTGGATTCGTGGTTGATTAAAATGCATGAATTCTCCTTCATTTGAGTGACAGCATTTAGTTCTTTGTTGCTGCAGCATGCTTTGGCTGTAAAGGTTGGATTAGATGTTGTATACTTGTATACACACACACACACACACACACACACACACACACACACACACACACACACACACACACACACACACACACACACACACACACACACACACTTTTCCCCAATCCATATTCTCCATGCAGTAACTCCCTCTGGCTGATTATGATGTACAATGTGTCTGATAAGAACAGTCCTGGGTGTTTTAGAGTGCTGGCCGCCACCTCTCGTCTCTTCACCTCTCAGGTAATCACGCTCTGTCTGAGCACCCTTTCCATCTCACAGGCTGGAAACAAGGGGGCTCCATTACTAGCCTACTAGGGGGCAGTGGACAGCATGAGTGGCATTGATGAAAGGTCTGTGTGTGTGTGTGTGTGTGTGTGTGTGTGTGTGTGTGTGTGTGTGTGTGTGTGTGTGTGTGTGTGTGTGTGTGACAAAAGAAAATGCTATCTAGAACCTAAAAGGGTTCTTCGGCTGTCCCCATAGGAGAACCCCTTGAAGAACCCTTTTTGGTTCCAGGTAAACCCTTTTTGCTTCAATGTAGAACCTTGGAGAACCCAAAAAGGTTCTACCTGGAATCATAAAGGGTCCTACCTGAACCCAAACAGGGTTCCCCTATGGGGACAGCCAAATAACTATTTTTGTGCCTGGAAGAACCTTTTGGGTTACCACACATTCGGAACCTTTCCAATTGAATAAGTTTCCTCTAGGAACCCCTCTGAAAAGGGTATTCAAGGAACCCCTATGTAAAGGTTCAAACCAGAAACTTTTTGTGATGGGGGAACTTTTTTAAAACCTTTTTAATAATATATTGTACCCTGTCAGATTGGAGGTGTGGCTTATTGGAGCCACGGCTTTCAGATAGTTACTTTTGACACACATAAATATCATTCTTGTTCATCATTTTAAAATGTTCATTGAATATATATGCGTATTTCATATTCTAATATAATATCAACAGTGCTGATTACATACAGTAATAAAGTGATAACTTTGGGATTTGCATATGCTCTTCTGGAACTCACACACATCTGTTAGCCACATTGAAGCTACAACCTTAACATGTCATTAGAATACAACAGAACAGACGAACAGGAATTACATTTACTCTAATACTCTAAAATATCTAACTTAAAGCCACACCGCTTTTGAGCCATGCCTCCACTCCAGGGTTCCTCCAAGAACCCTTTGCTACATTGATCCATTAAAGGTTCCTCCAAGAACCCCTCAACTAATCACTGGTGCAAATATGAACCATTGAATAGCAATGGTTCCTTGAGGATCTCCAGGGTTCTTCGAGTCACTACTAATTCTAAGAGTGTATGTTTGCTTGCGTTCGTCTTTTGTGGGTGCATTCTTGCGTGTGTACTCTTCTGAGAGAGTGTGTGGGTGGCTGGCTAGCATAGCCTTCACAGGCTCTATCTTCAGAACCACAGATGTATGACGTCTGTCTGTTGGACAGATGGGGGTTGAGTCAGCCACAAAGCTATGGTGGCATACTGTGGCACACAACTAATGACAGTCGACGTATCAATACACTAATCGTGGCACAGCTAAAAAGCCTCCAGAACTAAAATGGTATTTTTTACAGAATTCAAAAATTCCATCATTTTTCTATATCTTTCTTTTGAAAGAGACCAAAAAATGTGTTTCTTTGTTGTGTAATAAAATAAATGCCCTATACTGCTTGCAAGTAAGACAAATCACCACAGAGGCCACAGAAGCTGGTGTGCATACACATTTCAAAAGACTCATGAAAAATAGAGAACCCTGCAATAACATCAATATATCAGTGTAGCTACACCTCTTTCAGAGGAGCTATTTTCCTGAGGGAGACCTACACAGCAAATTGGCCAGTGTCAATTTTTCAGTGTTACATTTATAGTGTGGATTCAGAAATTAAAGTGGAACTGACTGTTACGATCTACTAGGTGTGGTGGGTGGAATCAGGCGCAGAGAGCAGGGTTCAGTCGTTTCTTCAGATTTATTCCCCAGCGTCACGCCAACACACAGGGCGTAAATAAGTTGCCAGTCCAAAACAACAACAGGACTAAACAGTCCGGAGAATAAATACAAGAATAAATCACACCATCAAAACACAGAGTAACAAAAACAAGCCCGCACAAATACCCAGCGGGTCTAGTACCCCTAAATACCCTACAAACAAACCCTAATACAAAACAGGTGCTCCCAATTAACCAATAACCCAAAACAAACGGAAAGGGAATCGATGGCAGCTAATAGGCCGGCGACGACGACCGCCGAGCACCGCCCGAACAGGAAGAGGCACCATCCTCGGCGAGGTTCGTGACAGTACCCCCCCCCCCTGACGCGCGGCTCCCGCAGCGCGCCGACCCCGGCCTCGAGGACGACCCGGAGGACGAGGCGCAGGGCGATCCGGGTGAAGGCGATGGAAATCCCTCAAGAGGGAAGGATCTAAAATGTCCCTCCCCGGTACCCAGCACCTCTCCTCCGGACCGTACCCCTCCCAGTCCACGAGGTACTGCAGGCCCCTCACCCGGCGTCTCGAGTCCAGAATAGCTCGTACTGTGTACGCCGGGGACCCCTCGATGTCCAGAGGGGGTGGAGGGACCTCCGGTACCTCACCGTCTTGTAGGGGACCAGCTACCACCGGCCTGAGGAGAGACACATGAAACGAGGGGTTAATACGATAATAAGAGGGAAGTTGCAATCTATAACACACCTCGTTTATCCTCCTCAGGACTTTAAATGGCCCCACACACTGCGGCCCCAGCTTCCGGCAGGGCAGGCGGAGGGGCAGGTTTCGGGTCGAGAGCCAGACCCTGTCCCCTGGTGCGAACACCGGGGCCTCACTGCGGTGGCGGTCAGCATCTCTCTTCTGCCGTTCACTGGCCTGCCTGAGAGAATCCTGGACTGCCCGCCAGGTCTCTCTAGAGCGCTGTACCCACTCCTCCACCGCAGGAGCCTCGGTCTGACTCTGATGCCACGGAGCCAGGACCGGCTGGTAGCCCAGTACACATTCGAATGGCGACATATTCGTGGACGAATGCCGAAGAGAATTCTGGGCTAACTCTGCCCACGGGACGTACCTCGCCCATTCTCCTAGCCGGTCCTGGCAATATGACCTCAGAAACCTGCCCACTTCCTGGTTTACTCTCTCCACCTGCCCATTACTTTCGGGGTGATAACCAGAGGCAAGGCTGACCGAGATCCCCAGACGCTCCATAAACGCCTTCCAAACCCGAGATGTGAACTGGGGACCCCGATCGGAGACGATATCCTCTGGGACCCCATAGTGCCGGAAGACGTGGGTAAAAAGAGCCTCTGCAGTCTGTAGGGCCGTAGGGAGACCAGGCAATGGGAGGAGACGGCAGGATTTAGAGAACCGATCCACAACGACCAGAACGGTAGTGTTCCCCTGAGATGGGGGAAGATCAGTAAGGAAATCTACCGAGAGATGGGACCATGGCCGTTGTGGAACCGGGAGGGGCTGTAACTTCCCTCTAGGAAGATGCCTAGGAGCCTTACTCTGGGCGCATACCGAACAGGAAGAGACATAGAGCCTCACATCCCTAGCTAAGGTGGGCCACCAGTATTTCCCTCTAAGACCCTGCACTGTCCTATCGATCCCCGGATGACCCGCAGACGGTAGTGTGTGAGCCCACCGAATCAACTTATCACGGACACCAAGCAGTACGTAACTTCTACCAGTCGGACACTGTGCAGGCGCAGGTTCAACCCTCAACGCCCGCTCGATGTCCGCGTCCACCTCCCATACCACTGGGGCCACCAGCCGAGAGGCTGGAAGGATGGGAGTGGGTTCGATAGACCGGTCCTCGGTGTCATAGAGACGGGACAGCGCGTCGGCCTTAGTGTTGAGGGAACCTGGTCTGTAAGAGATCGTAAATCTAAAACGTGTAAAGAACATGGCCCACCTAGCCTGGCGCGGATTCAGTCTCCTCGCTGCTCGAATATACTCCAGATTACGGTGATCAGTCCAGATGAGAAAAGGGTGTTTAGCCCCCTCTAGCCAGTGTCTCCACACCTTCAGGGCCTTTACCATAGCTAGTAACTCCCGGTCCCCCACATCATAGTTCCGCTCTGCCGGACCCAGCTTCTTAGAAAAGAAAGCGCAGGGACTGAGCTTCGGTGGCGTACCCGAGCGCTGAGACAGCACGGCTCCAACCCCAGCCTCGGACGCATCCACCTCCACTATGAATGCTAACGAAGGGTCCGGATGCGCCAACACGGGAGCCCCAGTGAACAGTGCCTTCAACTGGTTGAAGGCTCCATCAGCCTCTGCTGACCACCGCAAACGCACCGGCCCCCCCTTCAGCAGTGAGGTAATGGGCGCCGCTACTTGGCCAAAACCCCGGATAAACCTCCGGTAGTAATTGGCAAACCCTAAAAACCGCTGCACCTCCTTTACCGTGGTCGGAGTCGGCCAATTACGCACAGCGTTAACGCGGTCACACTCCATCATCATCCCCGAGCTGGAAATGCGATAACCCAAGAAGGAAACGGCTGGTTTGGAGAACACACATTTCTCAGCCTTGACGTATAGGTCATGCTCCAGCAGTCGCCCAAGAACCTTGCGCACCAGGGAAACATGCGCGGCGCGTGTGGCAGAATAAATCAAGATGTCATCAATATAGACTACCACACCCTGCCCGTGCAAGTCCCTGAGAATCTCATCTACAAAGGATTGAAAGACGGCTGGAGCATTTTTCAACCCATACGGCATGACGAGGTACTCATAGTGGCCTGATGTGGTACTAAACGCTGTTTTCCACTCGTCTCCTCCCCGAATACGCACCAGATTATACGCGCTCCTGAGGTCCAGTTTTGTGAAGAAACGCGCTCCGTGGAATGATTCCACCGCCGTAGCGATGAGAGGTAGCGGATAACTAAAACCCACTGTGATCGAATTGAGACCTCGATAATCAATGCATGGACGCAGACCTCCCTCCTTTTTCCTCACAAAAAAAAAACTCGAGGAGACGGGTGACATGGAGGGCCGAATGTACCCCTGTCTCAGAGCTTCCGTGACATATGTCTCCATAGCCAGCGTCTCCTCCTGTGACAGTGGGTACACATGACTCCGGGGAAGTGCAGCGTTCTCCAGGAGGTTTATCACGCAATCCCACCGTCGATGGGGTGGTAATTTGGTCGCCTTCTTCTTACTAAAAGCGATAGCCAAATCGGCATATTCTGGGGGAATGCGCACGGTGGAAACCTGGTCTGGACTCTCCACCGTCGTGGCACCGATGGAAACTCCTATACACCTCTCTGAACACTCGTCTGACCACCCCTTAAGAGCCCCCTGTTTCCAGGAAATAAGGGGATTGTGAATAGCCAGCCAGGGAACCCCCAACACCACCGGAAACCCAGGTGAATCAATAAGGTAGAAACTGATCCTCTCCCTATGATTCCCCTGCGTTACCATGTCCAGCGGAATCGTGGCCTCCCTGACCAGCCCTGACCCTAGCGGTCGGCTATCTAAGGAGTGCACGGGGACAGGTGGGTCTATCTGCACTAACGGAATACCCAATTTACGGGCGAGTCCACGATCCATAAAACTCACAGCTGCGCCTGAATCGACTAGCGCCTTATGCTGAAGAGAGGGGAAAAATGCAGGGAAAAAAAATTAACAAAAACATGTGACCAACAGGGAGCTCTGGGTGAGTTTGGTGCTTACTCACCTGGGGTGGCCGAGGAGCGTTCTGCCGACCATCTCGACTCCCAGAGGGACTCCTCCAACACCGGTCCGAAGTGTGTCCTCTCCGTCCACAATAGGAGCAGGAGGAGCCCCCTCTGATCCCCCTAGATGCAGCTCCTCCCAACTCCATCGGAGTGGGAGTGGGAGAGCTGGAAGGTGGAATTGACAGGACCCCTTCTGAACGCCCGCGGGCAGCTAGCAGGTTGTCCAATCGAATAGACATGTCTATTAGTTCATCCAGGGAGAGAGTTGTGTCCCTGCAAGCCAGCTCCCGGCGGACGTCCTCCCGGAGACTACACCGGTAATGGTCCATCAGGGCCCTGTCATTTCACCCAGCACCAGCAGCTAGGGTCCTAAACTCCAACGCGAAGTCCTGCGCGCTCCTCGTTTCCTGTCTGAGGTGGAACAGTCGCTCACCCGCCGCTTTACCCTCTGGTGGATGATCGAACACTGCTCGGAAACGGCGGGTGAACTCCAGGTAGTTGTCCCGAGCCGAGTCTGGACTGTTCCAGACTGCGTTAGCCCAGTCCAGGGCCCTGCCCGTTAAACAGGAGACGAGGAGGCTCACACTCTCCTCACCCGAGGGAGCCGGATGCACGGTAGCCAGGTAGAGCTCCAGCTGGAGCAAAAATCCCTGGCACCCAGCAGCCGCTCCATCGTACTCCCTCGGGGGGGAGAGACGTAGCGCCGGACCCAGAGGACGACATAGGTGGAGTAGGTGGTGTCGGCAGTGGGGGAGCTGGGGTAGACGTCGGGAGACCACTCCTCTCCCATCGTTCCATCCTCTCCATCATCTGGTCCATCGCGGTACCTATCCGATGGAGAACAGCTGTGTGGTGATGAACGCGCTCCTCCATAGTGGGGAGAGGAGTGGTCGCTGCTCCTGCTGATTCCATTTCAACGGTGCGGACTTCTGTTACGATCTACTAGGTGTGGTGGGTGGAATCAGGCGCAGAGAGCAGGGTTCAGTCGTTTCTTCAGATTTATTCCCCAGCGCAACAAAAACAGTCACGCCAACAAATCAAATCAAATCAAATCAAATTTATTTATATAGCCCTTCGTACATCAGCTGATATCTCAAAGTGCTGTACAGAAACCCAGCCTAAAACCCCAAACAGCAAGCAATGCAGGTGTAGAAGCACGGTGGCTAGGAAAAACTCCTTAGAAAGGCCAAAACCTAGGAAGAAACCTAGAGAGGAACCAGGCTATGTGGGGTGGCCAGTCCTCTTCTGGCTGTGCCGGGTGGAGATTATAACAAAACATGGTCAAGATGTTCAAATGTTCATAAATGACCAGCATGGTCGAATTATAATAAGGCAGAATAGTTGAAACTGGAGCAGCAGCACAGTCAGGTGGACTGGGGACAGCAAGGAGTCATCATGTCAGGTATTCCTGGGGCATGGTCCTATGGCTCAGGTCAGTTGAAACTGGAGCAGCAGCACAGCCAGGTGGACTGGGGACAGCAAGGAGTCATCATGTCAGGTAGTCCTGGGGCATGGTCCTAGGGCTCAGGTCCTCCGAGAGAGAGAAAGAGAGAAGGAGAGAATTAGAGAACGCACACTTAGATTCACACAGGACACCGAATAGGACAGGAGAAGTACTCCAGATATAACAAACTGACCCTAGCCCCCCGACACATAAACTACTGCAGCATAAATACTGGAGGCTGAGACAGGAGGGGTCAGGAGACACTGTGGCCCCATCCGAGGACACCCCCGGACAGGGCCAAACAGGAAGGATATAACCCCACCCACTTTGCCAAAGCACAGCCCCCACAACACTAGAGGGATATCTTCAACCACCAACTTACCATCCTGAGACAAGGCTGAGTATAGCCCACAAAGACCTCCGCCACGGCACAACCCAAGGGGGGGGGGGGGGGCGCCAACCCAGACAGGATGACCACATCAGTGACTCAACCCACTCAGGTGACGCACCCCCTCCAGGGACGGCATGAGAGAGCCCCAGTAAAGCCAGTGACTCAGCCCCTGTAATAGGGTTAGAGGCAGAGAATCCCAGTGGAAAGAGGGGAACCGGCCAGGCAGAGACAGCAAGGGCGGTTCGTTGCTCCAGAGCCTTTCCGTTCACCCTCCCACTCCTGGGCCAGACTACACTCAAACATATGACCCACTGAAGAGATGAGTCTTCAGTAGAGACTTAAAGGTTGAGACCGAGTTTGCGTCTCTGACATGGGTAGGCAGACCGTTCCATAAAAATGGAGCTCTATAGGAGAAAGCCCTGCCTCCAGCTGTTTGCTTAAAAATTCTAGGGACAATTAGGAGGCCTGCGTCTTGTGACCGTAGCGTACGTGTAGGTATGTACGGCAGGACCAAATCAGAGAGATAGGTAGGAGCAAGCCCATGTAATGCTTTGTAGGTTAGCAGTAAAACCTTGAAATCAGCCCTTGCTTTGACAGGAAGCCAGTGTAGAGAGGCTAGCACTGGAGTAATATGATCAAATTTTTTGGTTCTAGTCAGGATTCTAGCAGCCGTATTTAGCACTAACTGAAGTTTATTTAGTGCTTTATCCGGGTAGCCGGAAAGTAGAGCATTGCAGTAGTCTAACCTGGAAGTGACAAAAGAATGGATTAATTTTTCTGCATCATTTTTGGACAGAAAGTTTCTGATTTTTGCAATGTTACGTAGATGGAAAAAAGCTGTCCTTGAAATGGTCTTGATATGTTCTTCAAAAGAGAGATCAGAGTCCAGAGTAACGCCGAGGTCCTTCACAGTTTTATTTGAGACGACTGTACAACCATTAAGATTAATTGTCAGATTCAACAGAAGATCTCTTTGTTTCTTGGGACCTAGAACAAGCATCTCTGTTTTGTCCGAGTTTAAAAGTAGAAAGTTTGCAGCCATCCACTTCCTTATGTCTGAAACACATTCTTCTAGCAAGGGCAATTTTGGGGCTTCACCATGTTTAATTGAAATGTACAGCTGTGTGTCATCCGCATAGCAGTGAAAGTTAACATTATGTTTTCGAATGACATCCCCAAGAGGTAAAATATATAGTGAAAACAATAGTGGTCCTAAAACGGAACCTTGAGGAACACCGAAATTTACAGTTGATTTGTCAGAGGACAAACCATTCACAGAGACAAACTGATATCTTTCCGACAGATAAGATCTAAACCAGGCCAGAACATGTCCGTGTAGACCAATTTGGGTTTCCAATCTCTCCAAAAGAATGTGGTGATCGATGGTATCAAAAGCAGCACTAAGGTCTAGGAGCACGAGGACAGATGCAGAGCCTCGGTCCGATGCCATTAAAATGTAATTTACCACCTTCACAAGTGCCGTCTCAGTGCTATGATGGGGTCTAAAACCAGACTGAAGCATTTCGTATACATTGTTTGTCTTCAGGAAGGCAGTAAATTGTTGCGCAACAGCCTTTTCTAAAATTTTTGAGAGAAATGGAAGATTCGATATAGGCCGATAGTTTTTTATATTTTCTGGGTCAAGGTTTGGCTTTTTCAAGAGAGGCTTTATTACTGCCACTTTTAGTGAGTTTGGTACACATCCGGTGGATAGAGAGCCGTTTATTATGTTCAACATAGGAGGGCCAAGCACAGGAAGCAGCTCTTTCAGTAGTTTAGTTGGAATAGGGTCCAGTATGCAGCTTGAAGGTTTAGAGGCCATGATTATTTTCATCATTGTGTCAAGAGATATAGTACTAAAACACTTGAGCGTCTCTCTTGATCCTAGGTCCTGGCAGAGTTGTGCAGACTCAGGACAACTGAGCTTTGAAGGAATACACAGATTTAAGGAGGAGTCCGTAATTTGCTTTCTAATAATCAAAATCTTTTCCTCAAAGAAGTTCATGAATTTATCACTGCTAAAGTGAAAGTCATCCTCTCTTGGGGAATGCTGCTTTTTAGTTAGCTTTGCGACAGTATCAAAAAGGAATTTCGGATTGTTCTTATTTTCCTCAATTAAGTTAGAAAAATAGGATGATCGAGCAGCAGTAAGGGCTCTTCGGTACTGCACAGTACTGTCTTTCCAAGCTAGTCGGAAGACTTCCAGTTTGGTGTGGCGCCATTTCCGTTCCAATTTTCTGGAAGCTTGCTTCAGAGCTCGGGTATTTTCTGTGTACCAGGGAGCTAGTTTCTTATGAGAAATGTTTTTAGTTTTTAGGGGTGCAACTGCATCAAGGGTATTGCGCAAGGTTAAGTTGAGTTCCTCAGTTAGGTGGTTAACTGATTTTTGTCCTCTGGCGTCCTTGGGTAGACAGAGGGAATCTGGAAGGACATCAAGGAATCTTTGTGTTGTCTGTGAATTTATAGCACGACTTTTGATGATCCTTGGTTGGGGTCTGAGCAGATTATTTGTTGCAATTGCAAACGTAATAAAATGGTGGTCCGATAGTCCAGGATTATGAGGAAAAACATTAAGATCCACAACATTTATTCCATGGGACAAAACTAGGTCCAGCGTATGACTGTGACAGTCATATGACTGCCAACACACAGGGCGTAAATAAGTTGCCAGTCCAAAACAACAACAGGACTAAACAGTCCGGAGAATAAATACAAGAATAAATCACACCATCAAAACACAGAGTAACAAAAACAAGCCCGCACAAATACCCAGCGGGCCTAGTACCCCTAAATACCCTACAAACAAACCCTAATACAAAACAGGTGCTCCCAATTAACCAATAACCCAAAACAAACGGAAAGGGAATCGATGGCAGCTAATAGGCCGGCGACGACGACCGCCGAGCACCGCCCGAACAGGAAGAGGCACCATCCTCGGCGAGGTTTGTGACACTGACAGCATTTTAGCAACATGTCTTCTTGTTAAAATCTGTTCATATACACCCCTAGGAAGAATATGACATGTTTTTTTATTTTGGGGACAAGCGAGCTCTTAGATGTGATAATTTTCATGTTTCCATGAATTCATAGAAATTCATAGAATGTTTGGGAATGACGTAAGGCATTTTTGAAAATTCTATAGCAATATAGAGTGGGAAAGTGGCCGTGCTCCTGGACAATTAATAGATGTTGCAGTAAATAAAACAAATAAAAACATATGTCCTGTCCAGGACCGGAGTCTATACCATATTCCATAGCCAACCAGATCTACAGTAGGCCTATATGCAAATAAGCTATTTGCCACATAGGCCTGCCATCATCCACTTTGAACTAGACTGTGTATTTACAGGCAGAAATCAGAGCAAGAATTAAGAATGTAAGTACATATTTCTCCTTCTGAGGTGAATTTATCAAACCTTTCGCGTTGAAAAAACTGCTTTGTTGTTAGGAGCTCTCCTCAAACAATAGCATGGCATTTTTTCGCAGTAATAGCTACTCTCAATTGGATAGTGCGGTTATATTAACAAGAAGTTTGAGGACGACACAACAGTGGTAGGCTTGATTACCAACAACGACAAGACGGCCTACAGGGAGGAGGTGAGGGCCCTCGGAGTGTGGTGTCAGGAAAATAACCTCACACTCAACGTCAACAAAACTAAGGAGATGATTGTGGACTTCAGGAAAAAACAGAGGGAACACCCCCCTATCCACATCGAACAGTAGTGGAGAGGGTAGCAAGTTTTAAGTTCCTCGGCATACACATCACAGACAAACTGAATTGGTCCACTCACACAGACAGCATCGTGAAGAAGGCGCAGCAGCGCCTCTTCAACCTCAGGAGGCTGAAGAAATTCGGTTTGTCACCAAAAGCACTCACAAACTTCTACAGATGCACAATCGAGAGCATCCTGGCGGGCTGTATCACCGCCTGGTACGGCAACTGCTCCGCCCACAACCGTAAGGCCCTCCAGAGGGTAGTGAGGTCTGCACAACGCATCACCGGGGGCAAACTACCTGCCCTCCAGGACACCTACACCACCCGATGTTACAGGAAGGCCATAAAGATCATCAAGGACATCAACCACCCGAGCCACTGCCTGTTCACCCCGCTATCATCCAGAAGGCGAGGTCAGTACAGGTGCATCAAAGCTGGGACCGAGAGACTGAAAAACAGCTTCTATCTCAAGGCCATCAGACTGTTAAATAGCCACCACTAACATTGAGTGGCTGCTGCCAACACACTGACACTGACACTGACTCAACTCCAGCCACTTTAATAATGGGAATTGATGGGAAATGATGTAAATATATCACTAGCCACTTTAAACAATGCTACCTTATATAATGTTACTTACCCTACATTATTCATCTCATATGCATACGTATATACTGTACTCTATATCATTGACTGCATCCTTATGTAATACATGTATCACTAGCCACTTTAACTATGCCACTTTGTTTACATACTCACCTCATGTATATACTGTACTCGATACCATCTACTGTATCCTGCCTATGCTGCTCTGTACCATCACTCATTCATATATCCTTATGTACATATTCTTTATCCCCTTACACTGTGTATAAGACAGTAGTTTTGGAATTGTTAGTTAGATTACTTGTTGGTTATTACTGCATTGTCGGAACTAGAAGCACAAGCATTTCGCTACACTCGCATTAACATCTGCTAACCATGTGTATGTGACAAATAAAATTTGATTTGACATTTGATTTGATTTGATTTGATTTGATTTGAATTTAGCATTCGATATAAGATCTGCAATCTTGACAATCTTGACATAACACGCTGAATATTTCACAACTGTCCCGTTGATAGGAAATAGACCCCCAGAGGATGCCTGGTTGCTCTTTAAAAGTGCTTTCCTCGCTATCTTAAATAAGCATGCCCAATTCAAAAAATGTAGAACTAAGAACAGATATAACCCTTGGTTCACCCAGACTTGACTGCCCTTGACCAGCAGAAAACATCCTGTGGCTTTCTGCATTAGCATCGAATAGCCCCTGCAATATGCAACTTTTCAGCGAAGTCAGGTACCAATACATTAGGAAAGCTAAGGCTGGCAAAGTTATTGTTTTACACTGTGGAGAGTAAAAAGTGTCGATTATTATAATATATCCCAGTGTGGGATTATTTTTAATATATGGTTTGATGCTACGCAATGATATATAAAAACTTTTTTATAAACGAATCAAATCAGTTAGTTAGATGTATTGCACCTGTTACTTAAATGGTTGTTCAAGTTTAAATGGTTTAGGTAGTATCCTCTATCAATTTCCATTGTTCTGACAGTCATTCTGAATGCGGGTTGCTAGTGAATAAAAGTGCAAACTATTGGATATTTTAACTCTGTCTCTAATAAAATTAAATCAAAGTTTATTTGTCACGTGCGCCTAATAAAACAGTGAAATGCTTACTTACAGGCTCTAACCAATGGTGCGGAAAAAAAGGTATGTGTGTGTGTGTGTGTGTGTGTGTGTGTGTAGGTAAGTAAAGAAATAAAACAGTAAAAAGACATGAAAAAGAGTAGCAAGGCTATATACAGACACCTGTTAGTCAAGCTATTTGAGATAGTATGTACATGTAGGTATCATTAAAGTGACTATGCATATGTGATGAATAGAGAGTAGCAGAAGTGTAAAAAGAGGGTTTGACGGGTGGTGGAACACAATGCAGATAGCCAGGTTAGCCAATGTGCGGGAGCACTGGTTGGTTGGGCCATTTAGGTAGTATGTACATGAATGTATAGTTAAAGTGACTATGCATATAAGATAAACAGAGAATAGCAGCAGCGTAAAAGAGGGGTTGGAGGGGGGCACACAATGCAAATAGTCTGGGTAACCATTTGGTTACTTGTTCAGGAGTCTTATGGCTTGGGGGTAAAAACTGTTGAGAAGCCTTTTTGTCCTAGACTTGGCCGTTCGGTACCATGCGGAAGTAGAGAGAACAGTCTATGACTGGGGTGGCTGGGGTCTTTGACAATTTTTAGGGTCTCCCTCTGACATCGCCTGGTGTAGAGGTCCTGGATGGCAGGCAGCTTTGCCCCAGTGATGTACTGGGCCGTACACACTACCCTCTGAAGTGCCTTGCGGTCGGAGGCCGAGCAATTGCCGTACCAGGCAGTGATGCAACTGGTCAGGATGCTCTCAATGTTGCAGCTGTAGAACCTTTTGAGGATCTCAGGACCCATGCCAAATCTTTTTAGTTTCCTGAGGGGGAATAGGCTTTGTCTTGCCCTCTTCACCACTGTCTTGGTGTGTTTGGACCATTCTAGTTTGTTGTTGATGTGGACACCAAGGAATTTGAAGCTCTCAACCTCCACTACAGCCCCGTCGATGAGAATGGGGTCGTGCTCGGTGCTCCTTTTCCTGTTGTCCACAATCATCTCCTTAGTCCTGGTTACGTTGAGGGATAGGTTGTTATTCTGGCACCAGCCGGCCAGGTCTCTGACCTCCTCCCTATAGGCTGTCTCGTCGTTGTTGGTGATCAGACCTATCACTGTTGTGTAGTCAGCAAACTTAATGATGGTGTTGGAGTCGTGCCTGGCCATGCAGTCGTGAGTGAACAGGGAGTACAGGAGGGGACTGAGCACGCACCCCTGGGGAGCTCCAGTGTTGAGGATCAGCATGGCAGATGTGTTGCTACCTACCCTCACCACTTGGGGCGGCCTGTCAGGAGTCCAGGATCCAGTTGCAGAGGGAGGTGCTTAGTCCCAGGATCCTTAGCTCGGTGATGAGCTTTGAGGGTACTATGGTGTTGAACGCTGAGATGTAGTCAATGAATAGCATTCTCACATAGGTGTTCCTTTTGTCCAGGTGGGGAAGGGCAGTGTTGAGTGCTATAGATATTGCATCATCTGTGCATCTGTTTGGGCGGTATGCAAATTGTAGTGGGTCTAGGGTTTCTGGGATAATGGTGTTGATGTGAGCCAAGACCAAGGAGCTATCCAAACAGGTCAGGGACAAAGTTGTGTCACGGCAGATTTCCTCCTCTTCGTCCGAAGAGGAGTAAGGATCGGACCAAGTGTTCGTCATTTTAATAGAAAAACTGAACACTACAAAGTGACAACCGTGACGCTAATGACATGTTGCTTGTTAGCACAGTGGTGCTAACAAGCAACATAACATAGACAATCACCCACAATCCACAATGACAAAACAGGCTACCTAAATATGGTTCGCAATCAGGGACGATTGACAGCTGCCTCTGATTGAGAACCATATCAGGCCAAACACAGAAATAGAAAATCATAGAAAAACTAACATAGACAACCCACCCAACTCACGCCCTGACCATACTAAAACAAAAGACAAAACAAAGGAACTATGGTCAGAACGTGACGTGACAAGTTGTGGAGAAGTACAGATCAGGGTTGGGTTGTAAAAAATTTGAGAAACTTTGAACATCCCAAGGAGCACCATTAAATCTATTATTAAAAAATGGAAAGAATATGGCACCACAACAAACCTGCCAAGAGAGGGCCGCCCAACAAAACTCACAGACCAGGAAAGGAGGGCATTAATCAGAGAGGCCACAAAGAGACCAAAGATAATCCTGAAGGAGCTCCAACACTTTACAGTGGAGATTAGAGTATCTGTCCATATGAACACTTAAAGCTGTACACTCCACAGAGCTGGGCTTTACGAAAGAGTGGCAAGAAAAAAAAGCCATTGCTTAATGAAGAAAATAAGCAAACATGTTTGGTGTACACCAGAAGGCATGTGAGAGACTCCCCAAACATACGGAAGAAGGTACTCTGGTCAGATGAGACTAAAATTGAGCTTTTTGGCCATGAAATACGCATGTCTGGCAAAAACCCAACACCTCTCATCACCCGAGAATACAATCCCTTGGAATGGCCTAGTCAAAGCCCGTAACTCAATCCATTTAAGAATCTGTGAAATGACTTAAAGATTCATTTAATTTAAATTCCAGGTTGTAAAGGCAACAAAATAGGAAAAATGTCAAGGGGAGTGAATACAAGCCAGTTGTTGGTTAGTCTCACATTGCTATGGAGGAATTTTAGCCCATTCCATGCAGAACTGCTTTAACTCAGCAACAGGTGTGGGTTTTCAAGCAAGAAATGCTTATTTCAAGTCCTGCCATATTTAATGAGTCCCCCCCACAAAGGTGCGGACTCCGGCCGCAAAACCTAAACCCATAGGGGGAGGGTCTGGGTCGGCATCTGTCCGCGGTGGCGGCTCCGGCGCGGGACGTGGACCCCACTCCACCTTAGTCTTGGCCCACTTAGGTGGCGCCTTTGGAGCGGCGACCCTCGCCGGGGACCTGTACAGAGGACAAACAGGCGGGAGGATCTGGCAGCTCCTGACTGACGGGCGGCTCTGGACTGACGGGCGGCTCTGGTGGCTCCGGACTAACGGGCGGCTCTGGCGGATCCGGACATGAGGGAGACTCTGGAGGCACCGGACAGGCGAGGGAACCTGGAGGGAGGAGACGGAGAGACAGCCTGGTGCGTGGGGCTGCCACAGGACCCACCAGGCTGGGGAGATCTACAGGAGGCCTGGTGCGTGGAGGAGGCACCGGATGGACCGGGCTGTGGGGGAGCACTGGAGCTCTGGTGCGCAGCCTTGGCACCACTCCTAAAGTGTTACCATGTTTTCTTTATTGCACCCAGCCTCATTGTTGTGGTAGAAAAAAATCACAGCAATTCCATTATGAAGAAAGAGAGCATCAACCCTATAATATGACTATTATATTCACAATCAATTTACCAAGCAAAACTAAACTTCCTGAAGGTTATAGTTATAGTGATTGCATATATTGTAATTTTGACTTCATTGTTAAATCAATAGATACTTTGGGAAATTGTTTTGTCAAGTCCCTCATGCTTTTTAGAACAAAGCATAACAATGTCATGTCGAGCTGAGAACTCTCTTTGACAAAGTGACAGAATATCAATTTGTCTGCCTTTTGGTCAACACACAGCAAAATTGGATGTGTTTAACTAAATCCCTGTAGTGTTCATTTGAACTCTTTCAGGTGTATATATGTATCCACTCTTAACAGAGTGAATTTCATACCTTCAAACGTGTTTAAATGTTAACATTTAGACAGTGCTTCGGTAACCCAACATATTTTTCCATCAATGATTCTAGTGGTTTTTATGCAAATTGCTAATACCGCATCAAAAGCTCAGAGAGTCGCCAGGGTATGTGTCATCAACCTGTGCCAACTTTCCCATGATTGAAATCCATTCAAATTGTTGGCGCACGCATTCCTGGCTCCAGTCACTGTTAATGAACAGGTGAAGCATTGGGCTTTACTGCATACCCTACAGGCGCTACCTTTATTAATATCATTGAGTGGAATCCATATTTTGTGCATACTGTGGTATCCCTGGGGGATGGTAATAGAGGGGCAACGTTGGCTCCCTCTGCTGGGGATACGGGAGCTGGGCACCCCAACACGGACAGATATCAGTGGAGGTAATTAGAGGAAAGTACCAACCAGCCGTGGAGGCTAAATAAAAGGAGCACAATGGCACACCGCAAAGGAGAAGGTGGAGAGATGGACACCAGTTAAGAGAGAGAAGAAAGACCAAGCAAAACCGAAGTGATTTCTTTGATATATTTATTTTCCGTCTTAGTAAAGTTGTTTTGTGGACTAAAGCCTCTCTGTCTCTGTGTCAATCTCTGCATGCTCAACGCAACACAATACGTACAGGCTTAATGTTGTGGGAGAGTCATATCAGTGCCTTTGAGAATTTAGGCATGTCTACCAGTGGAGGCTCTTTAGAGGAAAAAGGTGAGGACCATACTCCTCAGTAAATTTCATACAAATAAAAGTAGTGAAACAAACGTTATCCTTTTTAAATAAAACTATACTAAATATATTAATGTCACCAAATAATTGATTTAAACACACTGTTTTGCAATGATGGACTACATTAGTCTCATTAGCCTCATGGTGTAGCCGGAGGACAGCTCGTTTCCGTCCTCCTCAGGGTACATTGACTGCAGTACATAAGCTAGCAGGCTCGTGGTTCTTACCCCCTTCCATAGACTTACACAATATTTATGACCACTCCCGTAGGACGTCCTCCAACCTATCAGAGCTCTTGCAGCATAAACTGACATGTTGTCCACCCAATCAAAGGATCAGAGATTTAATCTAGTACTGAGAGCATAAGCTACAGTTTAGCTAGCACTGCAGTGCATAAAATGTGGTGAGTATTTGACTCAAAGAGAGAGAAAGATAACAGTTGAACAGTTTTGAACAAATTAATTTCTTAAAAATGTAAGGAGAAGCAAGAGAGAGAGAGCTAGTAATTTTGTATTTTTCTTAAATGCAGCTTGCTAGCTAGTTTATCCTACTCAAACATCCAGCTCAAAAAGAGAGGGATACTACTGTATGTTAACTAACTGACTATGGCTATCCAACACTGGAACTCTTCCAAGTCGAGGTAAGCTTTTGGTTGTATTAATTTATTGCCACTGGCGCCCACCGGTGTAACTGCTAAACTGCTTACTATACTGTCCTGCACGATTGTACCTGGTTTACTAATGCGTTAGTTCAATTAGCTATGTTGTGACGTGACCTTAGCCTACATTGTTGTCACCATATTAGCTATGTGTAGCGGTTATGATATGAAGGTTTGGCTTGGTCACAGACAGCAGATGTGCACTGAAGTCCACAAGTGAAGGGTAAAGGTGAGAGGAGGAAAGCGCATAGATGCGCTTAATGATCTGGCTGGTATGAAAGTGAAATGAAATGTCTGATCAGGGGTGTATTCATTCCGACTATTCTGTTGAAAAGTGTTTCTTAAACGTAAGCAAATGGAACTAAATTGGGATAAACATACCTGAATTTGTCCCCCAAAATATATTGTTTACAACTATTGGACTAATGATTACACCCTGGATCAGCTAGATCCAGGCAAGATTGTGCAAGGCGGTATTGGATGTGTCAATGTCTGTCACCTTGATTACTAAAATTTCGCTCAATCTGTGCACCTGCGTTGTAAACTTTCATTCAAAGGCTAGGTTGTAGCAACCTCATGATGGGTATAGGGAAAATTTGAGTATCATGTAGTAAGTAGCCTAAACATATCAATGTTACATTGAGCTGGCTAAATGGAATATGAATGACAGTCATCCAGTACGCTGCAATAGGAAGAAGGCCATGCTCATAAATAATAATTGTCCTTCCCATCTTAAATGACACCGACCACCACTGGTGTCTACAAACTTTGGTGCTCCAATAACTTACCCTTATATTCACCTAGCCAGCTAAGAATATGGATATTATGCACCTCAAACAATTTTCCACAAGGATAGACAAGGTAGGCCTAAATGCATTTTTCCTTTGAAATTAGCGCGTCACTGTTGGATGGTAATATTTATTACAAACGTGTAACACATATGTGACTTTGAAAAAATTTAGCAGGTTAGGAGAATGTGAAGAGTTTTATTCCAAAACGCTATATCCACAAAAAAATATATATTTGTGTTTTCACATATGACTTCAACTGGGTGCGCTATATACATAAAGTGCTTTCATTTCTAAATGGTAAGAGTGTATGAAAATACACTCTTAGAATTAGTGGTGACTTGAGGAACCCTGGAGATCCTCAAGTAACCCCTGGAGTTCCTCAATTGCTAGTCAATGGTTCATATTTGCACCTTTGGTTAGTTTAGATGTTTATGGAGGAACATTTTATGTTTCAATGTAGCAAAGGGTTCATAGAGCAACCCAGGACTGTAAGCATGGCTTAATAGGGATGTGGCTTTCAGATATATATTTTTTGGCCACCCGTGGAAGTAAATGTCATTCCTGTTCATCTGTTCTGTTGTATTACCATCACATGTTAAGGTTGAACATTGACAGTTTTGTAGCTTCAATGAGGCTTATAGCGGTGTTCCTCAAGAGCAAATCCTGAAGTTGGAATAGTTACCACTGTATTACGATAGTTACTATATGTAATACATGTAATACTGTACGTGTACAAACTTAAGATGATGAACACAAATTACATTTACTCAGCGGGTGGACAAAAATAACTATCTGAAAGCCACCCCTCCAATAAGCAACGCCTCCAATCTTCAAAAAGCTTCTAGTTTGAATCTTTAAACACGGGTTCCTCAAAGGCCCTTTTCAGAACTGGAATGGTTCTCCCTCTGTGGCAATTTTTTTTTAACCCCAAAAGGTTCTTCCAGGCTCCTTTGCTTCTAAAAGTGTACCCTCAAATAAAAGGTACTGTCACCTCATATGAAACATTTGATCTCAAATACAAAATGCTATAGCGCCAAGTTTAAAATGTTGGCTCACTGTCCAAATGCATGCTGTGTGTAGTGAAGTGCATGTCACTCTGGTTGTTGGATGGTGAACTTGGGCTGCATCAGGGTTTATTTGTGAGTAAATCTGGCTTTGATAATAGATAGTTCCCACATCACTATACCTTTATGAGCCATAACACCATTAACATCTTTGTTTGTGTTGTTGAAACACAAATGTGTTAAACTGCACTGTAACACAATATTGATACAACAAATGCAGTAAAAACAAATTGGGGATGGAGTAGATTAGTTAAAACCTCTTAAGTCTACCCCTTCCTTTTTCGAACATTCTGTTAAAAATCGCGCAACTTTTCAGCGTCCTGCTACTCATGCCAGGAATATAGTATATGCATATGATTAGTATGTGTGGATAGAAAACACTCTGAAGTTTCTAAAACTGGTTAAATCACGGCTGTGACTATAACAGATTGTGTGTTTCATTGAAAAACGCAAGAAAAACTGCTCTCTGAAAGCTAAAAATAATTTGCATAAGTCAATTTCATGGATTGTTAAAAGGGCACAAAATGTAATATCGACCGGCATGCAATTCATACAAATTCCACACGATGTCGCCATTGTCGTCATTTTCAATGGAGTTTTTTGTTGGAAAATCCAACTAACTGGATTCCGTTTCTTCCGGTCTCCACCAGGATGTTTTCAATGTGCACATTGGCAGCCATTGATTTGCACACGAGGAGCTATTGAATATACATCGCCCTGTAATCATTTTGATAGATTATAAACGTTTACTAATACCTAAAGTTGGATTACAAAAGTATTTCGAAGTGTTTTGTGAAAGTTTATTGTCGACTTTTTTAATTTTAAAAAATGACGCAGCGTTTAAAAACAATGTTTTTTTCTGAATGACACAGCTTCCATAGAAAGCTATTTTGGGTATATATGGACCGATTTAAACGAAAAAAAGACCCAATAGTGATGTTTATGGGGCATATAGGAGTGCCAAGAAAGAAGCTCGTCAAAGGTAATGAATGCTTTATATTTTATTTCTGCGTTTTGTGTAGCGCCGGATAAGCAAAGTCTTTGTTTACGTCGCATTCAGGCATTTTGAGGTGTTGCATGCTATCAGATAATAGCTTCTCATGCTTTCGCCGAAAAGCATTTTAAAAATCTGACTTGTTGGCTAGGTTCACAACGAGTGTAGCTTTAATTCAATACCCTGCATGTGAATTTTGATTAAGGTTTGAGTTTTAACGAGTACATTTAGCATTTAGCGTAGCGCATTTGCATTTCCAGGTGTCTACTTGAGACATCTGCGTCTCAAGTAGGAGCAATAAGTTTTAAGCAGCCACATAAAGATGTGATCCCAGAGTGGAAAAACACATTCAACATGTACTTTTCTGAACCACCCAGCAGAAAAGCTGTTGGTGTAAGGAATAACATCATGTTATTTTTCTCGTTATTGTTATAATCACTGTGTATTTCTTCCTTTATTCCTTCACATTTTTATTGTCATTTTTTTATCTTTAACTCTGCATTTAGGAAAATAACCCATAAGTAAGCAATTCACTGTTAGTGTATACCTGTTGTTTGTGAAGCATGTGACATATAACATTTGATTTGATTTGAAATACAGTGTTTCAGAAAGGTTATGAGATTATCTGTGTAATACTCCTATTATCTTGTTAGATTTTGCCACTGCTGTATAGCAGTTAGACATTAGAGGGATTTTAAATACATAAAATACTGTGTATCCCTCTTGCATTCAGAATTCTAGAGTTTGCCCCACAGTTCTCTCTGACTCTGAACTAAATCCAGAGATCTGTTGCTATGTGCTATGAATAATTATTTCTCTCACACACACTCTTTCACAAACCGACTGACGCACAACTGCACAGACAAACATACGCTCACATACACAGAACGCAAGCTCATACGGATGAACGCACATACGCAAACACACTCACACACTCACGCATACATATACGCACACGCACACTGACAGCATGTTTGGATTTCTCATTGATTTTCAAACAGTACCCGTGGAGCAAATCTTTGAAACCAAATCTTCTGGGAACCAACACTGTATACCAGGGTTGGGAGCATCATTGTCCCTTGCAATACCGTTGCAATACTCTGAAGTTAATAGTCTGCCCTTAAGAGAGATGCATTGTGTTCTACTCTAATACACTGGACTCATACCTCAGGCCCAGGGTATATGGTGATAGAGACTGGAGAGGGGATGTGGTTAGAATATAGTATTGGCATTGGCAGCAGTTGCAGTGTATATATTGACAGCCATGCATAGAGCGGGGACGATAAACCGTATGGATCACTTATTGCAGGCATTTTGCTGATATAGTTCATTACGATAAGAAGCCTATACTAGAGAAATGTGAAGTTTGAAATGGAATACATTTTATAATATGGGTGATAGTTAATGGGACAATTGATGGCTACAACCATCAAATTACAAGTAGTAGTTTAATTAAAGGATAATAAAATCAAACTGTAGAGCACATTAATGTTATAAACGTATTGTTCATTTTATCATTATTGCATCAATTCAGGCAATTTATCATGATGTGGATTTTTGTCCATATTGCCCAGCTCTACCCATGCACTTTTCTTAAATAATTCACAATGTATGCTGATTTCATGATGCCTTATACACGTTCAAGGCCCTCACTACCAGAGGCAGCAAAGCAACCTTATAGCATTATCAAACCTCCCCAATTTTTGATTGTAAGGATGGTTATTTTCTTTGAATACTTAATTTGGTCGTAGGTCAAGCATTCAGAGAAAAGAAGACCCTCCCTACAATCAAACATGGTGGAGGTTCGATAACGCTGTGGGGTTGCTTTTCTGCCTCTAGTACTCTGGGGCTTGAACATGTGCAAGACATGAAATCAGTAGCTTATCAAGGTGTTTCGGAGTGCAGTGTCCCAAAACTGGGTCTCCGTTAAAGATTGTTGGTTTTCCAGCAGGACAACAACCACGAACACTCATCAAAAAGCACTCAAGAATGGTTAATGAAACACTGGATTGTTCTAGGGTGGCCAGCGACAGTGGAGGCTCAGAAGAGGAAAGGGAGGACCATCCTACTGAGTGAATTTCAGAAAAATATAAATAATGAATCATTAAAAAAGTTATCCTTTTTAGACAAACATTTATTAAATAAACTCAACAAAAAAATAAATGTCCTCTCACTGTCAACTGCGTTTATTTTCAGCAAACCTAACGTGTAAATATTTGTATGAACATAAGATTCAACAACTGACACAAAAACTGAACAAGTTCCACTGACATGTGACTAACAGGAATAGATTAATGTGTCCCTGAACAAGGGGGGATTCAAAATCAAAGTAACAGTCAGTATCTGGTGTGGCCACCAGCTTCATTAAGCACTGCAGTGCATCTCCTCCACATGGACTGCACCAGATTTGCCAGTTCTTGCTGTGAGATGTTACCCCACTCTTCCACCAAGGCACCTGCAAGTTCCCGGACATTTCTGGGAGGAATGGCCCTGGCCCTCACCCTCCGATCCAACAGGTCCCAGACGTGCTCAATGTGATTGAGATCCGGGCTATTCACTGGCCATGGCAGAACACTGACATTCCTGTCTTGCAGGAAATCATGCACAGAACGAGCAGTATGGCTGGTGGCATTGTCATGCTGGAGGGTCATGTCAGGATGAGCCTCCAGGAAGGGTACCACATGAGGGAGGAGGATGTCTTCCCTGTAAACGCGTTGAGATTGCCTGCAATGACAATAATCTCAGTCCGATGATGCTTTGACACACCGCCCCAGACCATGACTGACCCTCCACCTCCAAATCTATCCCACTCCAGAGTAGAGGCCTCGGTGTTACGCTCATTCCTTCGATGATAAACGCGAATCCGACCATCACCTCTGGTGAGACAAAACCGTGACTCGTCAGTGAAGAGCACTTTTTGCCAGCCCTGTCTGGTCCAGCGACGGTGGGTTTGTGCTCATAGACGGTGTTGTTGCCGTTGATGAGGACCTGCCTTACAACAGGCCTACAAGCCCTCAGTCCAGCCTCTCTCAGTCTATTGCGGACAGTCTGAGCACTGATGGAGGGATTGTGCATTCCTGGTGTAAATCAGGCTGTTGTTGCCATCCTGTACCTGTCCCGGAGGTGTGATGTTCGGATGTACCGATCCTGTGCAGGTATTGTTACACATGGTCTGCCACTGCGAGGACGATCAGCTGTCCATCCTGTCTCCCTGTGGTGCTGTCTTAGGCGTCTCACAGTACGGACATTATAATTTATTGCCCTGGCCACATCTGCAGTTCTCGTGCCTCCTTGCAGCATGCCTAAGGTACATTCACGCAGATGAGAAGGGACCCTGGACATCTTTCTTTTGGTGTTTTTCAGAGTCAGTAGAAAGGCCTCTTTAGTAGAAAGGCCTCTTTCATAACTGTGACCTTAATTGCCTATGGTCTGTAAGCTGTTAGTGTCTTAACGACCGTTCCACAGGTGCATGTTCATTAATTGTTTATGGTTCATTGAACAAGCATGAGAAACATTGTTTAAACCCTTAATACTGAAGACTGTGAAGTAATTTGGATTTTTACGAAATATCTTTTAAAGACAGGGTCCTGAAAAGTGGTGTTTCTTTTATTGCTGAGTTTGTATTCGTATGTCCCCAAATAACTGATTAAAACACACTGTTTTGCAATGAAGGTCTACAGTATCCTAAAGAGCACTGTAGGATAGAACCATGCTGTAGCCGGAGGACAGCTATTTTCCATCTTCCTCTGGGTGCATTGACTTCAATACAAAACCTAGGAGGCCATGGTTCTCACCCCCTTGCATAGACTTACACACTAATTATGATGACTTCCAGAGGACGTCCTCCAACCTATCAAAGCTCTTGCAGCATGAACAGACATGTTTGCCCTCCAATCAAAGGATCAGAGAATGAATCTAGTACTGTGGTGAGAATTTGACACAAAGAGAGAGAAAGACAAGAGTTGAACAGTTTTGAACAAATACATTTCTTCAAAAATTAAGGAGAACCAGCAGAGACAGAGATATTTCCTTGTATTTATTTTTTCAGTTCCACTTATTGTACGCTAGCTAATGTTATTAATTTAGCCTACACAACAAACTGACTGAGGAATTACATTTTTGTTAACTAGCTGGCTAAGGCTATCCAACACTCCAATGCTTCCAATTGCTAAACTGCTTGCTGTACACTACTCCGTGATGGTACACATGGATTGAATTGTGGGTTTACTAACCTGTTTGTTCTAGTAGCTATATAGATAATGACGTTAGCTAATATGGTGAAAACTATGTAGGCGGTATGTAGCGGTTATGGTTTGAAGGTTTGGTTTGGAGAGGTTTTTTTGCCTGGTCACAGACAGCTGTTGTGTTGTGCACTGAAGTCAACAAGCAAAGGGAAATTGTGAGAGGAGGAGATGATGCTGTTTGTATAGCTGTTATGAAAAGTGAACTGTGTCTGCGGGTGATTATGGGTGAATTCATTCCGCCAATTCTGTTGCAAAACTTTTCTTAAACAGAACGAAACAGGGATGGATCTACCTGAATTTGTTCAATAGAAACTCTTGTTTTAGTTGCTTTTGCAACTAAATACTGAAAAATAATTACACGCAACATGTAACAATTTCAAAGATTTTACTGAATTACAGTTCATAGGTGGAAATCAGTCAATTGAAATAAATTAATTAGGCACTAATCTATGGATCGCACATTACTGGGCAGGGGCGCAGCCATAGGTGGGCCTGGGAGAGCATAGGCCCACCCACTTGGGAGCCAGGTCCACCCACTGAGGAGTCAGTTCCACCCAATCAGAATTAGTTTTTCCCACAAAAGTACTTTACTAAATACAGACATACTCTGTGGTTACACGTGGTATGCGGTTGTGAGGCAGTTAGGATGTACTGTCAAATTCTAAAATGTCACACTCCCTCAAAGCTTGAGACATCCATGGCATTGTGTTGTGTGACACAACTGCACATTTTAGAGTGGCCTTTTATTGTCCACAGCACAAGGTGCACCTGTGTAATGATAATGCTGTTTAATCAGATTCTTGATATGCCACACCTGTCAGGTGGATAGATTATCTTGGCAAAGGAGGAATTATCACTAAAAGGGATGTAAACATATTTGAGCACAGAATTAGAGAGAAATAAGCTTTTAGTGCATATGAAACATTTCTGGGATCTTTATTTCAGCTCATGAAAAATGGGTCCAACACTTTACATGTTGTGTTTGTATTTGTGTTCAATGTAGTAGCCTAAACCTATCGATGTGACCTTGAGCTAGGTGAATGGAATATGAATGACAGTCATCCAATATGCTGTAATAGAAATAAGGCCTTGCTCATAAAACAATAGTACAAAAGAAAGCATCTCAGATCACCTGGAGCTAAATCATGTGTCCTGATCTTGTCCACATTCTTATTGTTTTAAATGTGTGTACAAATGGTATTAAAATGTGTGTCTTATCTGTCCACTGTGTCAGCATTGTGACTATACTACCTGGTCCATCCCTCTAGGCAAATTATTTCACAGCTATTCTTTCTAAATAATATGTATTTATTTATTTTAAAACACATATTGTGGCCTAGCCTCGCAAGCCAACTTGATTTCGCAAGCTAGCAAAGACAAATGATAAGATTGCAAGATCAAGCTGGCTCACAAGGCTAAATGGTACCACCTGTCAATGATTTTAGTATGCAGGATAATGATTAATTAAATGGTTTCACTGGCCAGATCTGTCTACACTTGTAAGCTATTCAGCCACAATGTGTGCCTGACTACCTCTGGAAGATCATCTGGTAAGGAAGATCTGATCACAATCTGATGAGAATGCTCCTTTTAATCGTCTACATTTGTCCAAAAAATGTGGGTACAATCAGAATGTGAAATGAGATCAGGACAATGGATGCATGTTAGAACTAGGTATAAATGAGACTTCAGCCTATCAACAGCCACACAACTATTCATGGACATGAAGCGGAACTAGTCAATGCATCAACAGGTGTTAAAGTTTTAAAAAAGCAGACAAAAGACACCACCGACTGAATGCAAACACAATGTTTGCAGTGTAACTTCACCTTAGATGAGAGCAGCAACTGACACCAGAATAATACTTTAACACAGCACTGTTCTCCCAACCAAAACCTTTGGTTTCACAATCAGTGGTGCAGACTCATTAGTGTTATAGTCTTAGCGATGAGATAACTTACTCCTAGGGTTGACTCTCCATACAGAAGGCATTATATTATAATATACATGGTATTTATTATGCATTACATTATTACACAATGGTCATTGGAGTTGGCAGGTAGTCTAGAGCAGTGGTTCCCAAATACATTTTTCTGTGCCCGGAGTCCCCCTGAAATACCATCTCATGTATTTTACTAGCAAGCCTATGGTCTCAAGTACCCCCTGTGGATAGACCATTATGATTAGCAAATGCTACCAGGGGTATATAAAGTCCCTTGGGATACATTGTCAGAAAATGAGCCTATTAGCTGTACTTTTAGGACCACCTACATCAGCACCATTATCCTGGAAACCGTAGATCCACTCCAATTCGCATACCGCCCCAACAGATCCACAGATGACGCAATCTCAACAGTACTCCATACTGCCCCTTCCCATCTGGAAAAAAGTAACACCTATGTGAGAATGCTATTCATTGACTAAGCTCAGCGTTCAACACCACAGTGCCCTCAAAGCTCATCACTAAGATAAGGACCCTGGGACTAAACACCTCCCTCTGCAACTGGATCCTGGACTTCCTGACGGGCCGCCCCATGTGGTAAGAGTAGGCAACAACACATCTGCCACGCTGATCCTTAACACTGGGGCCCCACAGGGGTGTGTACTTAGTCCCCTCCTGTTTTCCCTGTTCACCCATGACTGTGTGGCCAAACACAACTATAACACCATCATTAAGTTTGCTGACGACACAACAGTGGTAAGCCTGATCACCGACAATGATGAGACAGCCTATAGGGAGGAGGTCTGAGAACTGTTAGTGTGGTGCCAGGACAACAACCTCTCCCTCAATGTGAGCAAGACAAAGGCGCTGATCGTGGACTACAGGGAAAGGCGGGCAGAACAGGCCCCCATTAACAGTGACGAAGATGTAATGGAGCAGGTCGAGAGCTTGAAGTTCCTTGATGTCCACATCACCAACAAACTATCATGTTCTAAACATAACAAGACAGTCGTGAAGAGGGCACGACAAAACCTTTCCCCCTAAGGAGATTGAAAAGATTTGGCATGGGTCCCCAGATCCTCAAAAGATTCTACAGCTGCACTATTGAGAGCATCCTGACTGATTGCATCACTGCCTGTATGGCAACTGCTCGGCATCTGACAGTAAGGCGCTACAGAGGGTAATGCGAACGGCCCAGTACATCACTGGGGCCAAGCTTCCTGCAGTCCAGGACATATATAATAGGCGGTGTCAGAGGAAAGCCCATAAAATTGTCAGGGACTCCAGTCACCCAAGTTATAGACTGTTTTCTTTGCTGCCGCACGGCAAGCGGTAGCGAAGCGCCAAGTCTTGGACCAAAAGGCTCCTCAACAGCTTCTACCCCCAAGCCATTATTGTAACGATTGTCGTCGGGAGAAGGAGAAGAAGACCAAAGAGCAGCGTGGTACGTATTCATAATGATTTTAATAAAGATGAAAACTGGAACAAAAACAACAAACCGACAAACGAACAGTTCTGCAAGGTGTAACAAAAAAACTAAACAGAGAATAACTACCCACAAAACCCATGTGGGCAAGAGCTACCTAAGTATGGTTCTCATTCAGAAACAATGACAGACAGCTGTCCCTGATTGAGAACCATACCTGGCCAAAAACAAAGAAATACAAAAACATAGAAAAAAGAACATAGAACGCCCACCCTAGTCACACCCTGGCCTAACCAAAATAGAGAATAAAAAGCCTCTCTATGGCCAGGGCGTGACAATTAGACTGCTAAACAATTCATAAAAATCGCCACTGGACAATTTATATTGACCCCACCTCTTCTACACTGCTACTCAGTGTTTGTTTGTTACCTATGCATAGTCACTTCACCCCCACCTACATGTTCAGATTACATCAACTAGCCTATAGCCCTGCACCCTTAGCGGTGCCCCCGTATGTAGTCTTATTATTGTTATTCTTATTGTGTTACTTTTTATTATTTTTTATTTTAGACTAGCCTTGGTAAATATTGGTTAAGGGCTTGTAAATAAGCATTTCACGGTGAAATCTACAGTTGTTGTATTCGGCGCATGTGGCAAATACATTTATTTGTTAACCCTGCACCTGTTGCAGATGCAGAGTAAAACTGGCCCTGGAAGTTTACTTGTTTACCAAAAAAGTGTCAGGTGACCTCTTTGTTGTTGTTATTGTTTGAATCCCAGATTGCCCACTTACCACAGAATGTTGGCCAAATTTAATTGGTCTGGCTATAGGCCTATAGTCAGGTAACTGTGGTCAATGGTACGAAATAAAATACAATCCAAAAGAAGCAGTCAACAATCATATTTAACATAGTTTTATTTATTTTGAACAAAATTTTAATAAATGTGGCTGCATTTCTCTTATGTTCAAAAAAGATGATGACTTTCGAGACGCATTATAAATTATTTCATCAAACTCTTTTGTAGAAAAAGAAAAGATAATTGCACTAAAGCATCTATCGTATGATAATATGACAATAGTAAGATAAGGTATCTGTGTAATTTTTTTTTACAATTTTCTTTTTCTTCATTATTTTCCTTGCACACACCTATCACACCTTTTCCCAATCTTCTCTTTCCTACTGATCTGACATACAATGCTGAAGACAGTTCTTAACAAGGTCCAACTTCAAACGAAGTACAACATTAAAAGGCTTTATAAAGCATACATAAAGTACTCATAAGTACTACAAACTGTAGATGCTTATAAAGCCTTTACAAGTTGTAGTTTGTTTGAAGTGAGACCATTAACAGAAAATGCAACCAAAAACAACGAAAAACAAACACAAGAAGCTTCCCCTAAATAGAAAAACAGAAATCTCCAAGAGGTGGACATCTTGAATATCTCACTTCTCTAGGACATATTTACACCAGTAAACACTCCAGTTGTTCAACTGAAGTACAATGCATATGGCATAACATGTCATTCAACATAGTATTTTTTTTCCAGAAAAATAATTACACAACCATTGTGCAGACAAACTCTCTGTTGAATCACAAAAACATCAGTTGTATCACAACCATTGTGCCAAATGTGTTGTACATCAGTTGTGCAACTTGAGTATGTACGGGGCCAGACAAGGGTAGGACATCTGCATAGATCCACAAGGTTCAGATCATGAATGTTTGGGGGAGTTTGTGGGAGATTATTTCTACAGAGAGGGGTACATCCGCTGCTGTCTTTTGGGGGAATAAAGTAAAGGTGAGGGAAACAATAAAGTAATGTTGTTCATTGATCGCTACAAAGAACAGTTCACCTCGATGAGTGTCTGTGAGAAAATCAACTGTTACGAGAACCTAAGGGGAAAATAATGTGAAAAGGCTAAAACACATAGGCTTTCAGGGTGAAGTTTTCCCTAGGTAAAGATCTAGGATCAGTTTCCCTCCTCCAATTCTAACACCTACCATTAGTGGGTCAAATGCAGAACTGACCCAAGATCAGGGTCTTGAGGAAATGTCACCTTAATCGTCAGATTGATGTCTTCATGCCCGAGTACGGTTGACTTCAGAGTTATTCCGGCAGTACCGATTATATGTACGTGTAGAAAAAACAAAGGTGCCATAATATGCGCTACTCAGTTGAACGGGAAGGATAAGACAGGGATGTCAAGGTCAAAGGTGAAAGCATAAGGAGCCTATCAGATTTCTTCCCAAATGTGCCATATCAATGAGTACCGGTTAGCAGTAGTCACACCAACGGAAGGAAATGCAGTATGTAGAGCCAGCCCTTGAGAACTCCTTACCTTCACACAAACGCCTACTAGCTAAGGCCTTAGCTCTGTGTAAAGATACAAGGTGATTATCTTGGTCACAATGAGGTCAATTAGGTCAAATAGAGACAAACAGGAGAGGGTATGATTGTAGAGGGTATGTAAAATTGTGTCCGTTTTCTGTCAAGTGTGTTGAGCATTTGATTGAGCTTGTCTGGAGATGAGATGGGAAAGATTTTCAGTTATACTTTTGGGACAATCCCATTGGTTACATTGCGCCAGGCAAGCTCAATCAAGTACAGCTAAAATATTTCAAAGAGAACAACTACTATTTGAACCCAGGTCTTGTGACACCTCTCCCACTGTGTGAAGTGAACTGGCTGTAATGTACTGGTATGATGTACCAGAGCCTTATATTGAGAAATATATGAGTCAAATATAAAAGCCAAACATACGGTTCTTGGATGTACTGCTTTAGAAAAAGTCAATCTAAGCCAACAGGTCACTTAATTTGAGGTAAATTGAGCTTCGTAAATCTGACGTCCCCTTTGGGCCCATCACATACAAACGCATGGACACAGGATAATGAGAGAGAAACTTATTGGCTCAAATAATATGAACTCGGAAGTACACTGAAGTCCATCGGTGGGAATATTTTGAATCCAAGTGACAAGACCTCCACTGCTACCCAATTCACACTACTGAGCCGAACTAAAATGAGCTGAGCAGTACTGTACTTCACTGGCCTGGTTACATGCAACCGTGTAAGGAGAATAATCCAAGTGAGCACAATACGGTTCAGGTCGGCAAAACAGTGTAGAAAGGTATACTACACCTGCTCTTCACTGGCTCTGTATTAGAGTTATATGTACTGCCATGAGAGAACCCTGATATGACTGAAATGTTCTATGTATCCACCAGGACAGGGGGGATCAATAAGTGTTTACTCTTTCTGTTTGTGAGTGTTTGAGTTAAGAATATTGTTAGCATATCCAGGAGCAGCTAAATGTTACTGGTTAAGAGAGGGGTGGATAAAAACACACAGGTTGGTGATACCTTTTTCAATATTCTCTGCCTCTTATGTGTTCTAAGACAACCCACTCACATTCCAACAAACTCCACAAACAACTGAACCAGGAGGAGAAAAAAACAATATAGTACAAGAGACTGAAAAGGTGAACTCAGGTTTAGATTGACACGGTGATATGATATTGATCCTTTGGTCTGAGATGTGTTGGCCCCACCCACGTCGTCGCCTCACCACATGACTACAATGTCCAGCATCCTTTGCTCCGGGTAAATTGCTCTCACTTCCTGTGGCCCAAAGAGGCTTCGACAGCACATACCAGGGACCTTCCAGGGTTCTTTCTGAACAGAGAGCCAGAACTGGTCAGAACCGGTTTTGCAACTCACTCATTCCCAAATAAAACATTGAGGTTTTTTTGCACATTTTTTCCATTATTCCTCACTGGAGGAGCTTTCCTCCAGGGGGAAAATGGCTGCCACACCGACGACCCCAGAGGAATTGTGGGATGCGGTGGTAATGGTGACTACGGTGTGCAGAAGAACAAAGACCAGCATGCACAGCTTCAGCCGGCCGCTACTGCTGCACTGTCTGGTGGGTGTGGCGGCCGAGGTCACTGATGTCGATGCCCCCTGTTGGTGATGGCAGGAGGGAGTTGGAGTCCTTTTCAGCGTCCCACGAGAACGGTTGTCCGGTTTAGAGTCCCACCGAACGTCGCAACACTCTGCCTGGCTGTTGGGCTGCCCATGGCTCCCGAGTAGCCCTGTGGGGGATGAAGAGAGTAGTGGGTAAACACTGATATAAGCCATAGATGCTCATGTCTCTGTGCATCCCTCTCATGCATCCCTGTGTGTCTGTATCATCCATGCCTGTGTCTGATGATGATGACAAACCCAATTTCCCCAATACCAATAAAGTGTATTCATTCATTCAGATGACCCACAATAAGCTAAATAAATGACCCAGCCTAGTTCCAGTCTTACTTGCAGTGTGGTAATGCAGTGTTTTGTTGAAATGTATCACCAAAAAAAAGACAGATGACCATGTGCATGAGAGCATAAATACCAGTCAGTATGCACGTTTATCCCAGTCTTCATATGAATAAACTATCAGTATCATTATGTTATATGCTGTATCATAACCTAACATTAATGATCCTTTATTGAACTCTAAATTAAAAAAGACGTAAGTGACATTTTGTAGCGACTCCATACTGCAGCACGGTAAATATAATCTACGCCACTGCCCTCCAGGACCCCTACAGCGCCCGATGTCACAGGAAGGACAAAAAGATCATCAAGGACAACAACCACCCAAGCCTGTTCATCATGAAACCATCTGGAAGGCGAGATTAGTACAGGTGCATCAAAGCTGAGACCGAGAGACAGTAGCTATTTTTCAACCTCAAGGCCATCAGACTGTTAAACAGCTGTCACTAACACAGAGAGTCTGCTGTCTACATACAGACTTATAGATAGATCACTAGTCACTTTAACAATGCCAATGTAATAATTTGTACATATTTTGAATTACTCATCCCATATGTACAGTTGAAGTCGGAAGTTTACATACACTTAGATTGGAGTAAAAAAAAACTCATTTTTCAACCACTCCACAAATTTCTTGTTAATAACAAACTATAGTTTTGGACAAGTTGGTAGGACATCTATTTTGTGCATGACACAAGTCATTTTTCCAGCAATTGTTTACAGACAGATTACTTCACTTATAATTCACTATATCATTCTGGTGGGTCAGAAGTTTACATACACTAAGTTGACTGTGCCTTTAAACAGCTTGGAAAGTTCCAGAAAATTAAGTCATGGCTTTAGAAGCTTCTGATAGGCTAATTGACATAATTTCAGTCAATTGGAGGTGTACATGTGGATGTATTTCAAGGTTTATCTTCAAACTCAGTGCCTCTTTGCTTGAAATCATGGGAAAATCAAAAGAAATCAGCCAAGACCTCAAGAAAAACAATTGTAGACCTCCACAAGACTGGTTCATCCTTGGGAGCAATTTCCAAATGCCTGAAGGTACCACGTTCATCTGTACAAACAATAGTACGCAAGTATAAACACCATGAGACCAGCTGTCATACTGCTCAGGAAGGAGACACATTATGTCTTGTAGAGATAAACGTACTTTGGTGCAAAAGGTGCAAATCAATCCCAGAACAGCAGCAAAGGACTTTGTGAAGATGCTGGAGGACACAGATACAAAATTATCTAAATCCACAGTAAAACAAGTCCTATATCGACATAACCTGAAAGGCAGCTCAGCAAGGAAGAAGCCACTGCTCCAAAACCACCATAAAAAAAGCCAGACTAAGGTTTGCAAATGCACATGGGGACACAGATTGTTCTTTTCTGAGAAATGTCCTCTGGTCTGATGAAACAAAAATATAACTGTTTGGCCACATCTTTATGTTTGGAGGAAAAAGGGGGAAGCTTGCAAGCTGAAGAACACCATCCCAACCGTGAAGCATGGGGGTGGCAGAATCATGTTGTGGGGTGCTTTGCTGCAGGAGGGACTGGTGCACTTCACAAAATAGATGGCATTGAGGGAGGAAAATTATGTGGATATATTGAAGCAACATCTAGAGACATCAATCAGGACGTTAAAACCTTGGTTGCAAATGGGTCTTCCAAATGGACAATGACCCCAAGCATACTTCCAAAGTTGTGGCAAAAATGGCTTAAGGACAACAAAGTCAAGGTATTGGAGTGGCCATCACAAAGCCTTGACAATTTGTGGCAAAACTGAAAAAGAGTGTGCGAGCAAGGAGGCTTACAAACCTGACTCAGTTACACAAGCTCTGTCAGGAGGAATGGGCCAAAATTCACCCAACTAACTGTGGGAAGCTTGTGGAAAGCCACCCAAAATGTTTGACCCAAGTTAAACAATTTAAAGGAAATGCTACCAAATACTAATTGAGTGTATGTAAACTTCTGACGCACTGGGAATGTGATGAAAGAAATAAAAGCTGAAATAAATCATTCTCTCTACTATTATTCTGACATTTCACATTCTTAAAATAAAGTGGTGATCCTAACTGACCTATGACAGGGAATGGGATTAAATGTTAGGAATTGGGAAAACTGAGTTTAAATGTATTTGGCTAAGGTGTATGTAAACTTCCATCTTCAACTGTATATACTCTATTTTTATACCATCTATTGCATCTTGCCTATGCCGATCCATATAATTCTATATTCTTATTCCGTCCCTTAGATTTGTGTGTATTAGGTAGTTGTTGTGGAATTGTTAGATGACTTGCTTGATATTACTGCACTGTCGGAACTAGAAGCGGAAGAATTTCGCTACACTCGCAATAACATCTGCTAACCATGTGTATGTGACCAATAAAATGTCATTTGATTTGATGTCACGACTTGTGTAATCTCTCTAATCTCATCAAATGAGTATCAGAAAATGGGGATCTCAAAAGGCAAAGCCTACCATTTAATCGCTGATGCACAAGTAATACAAAGATATCAAAGGCTGCTCTAATTACGGTATTGAAACACTTAACGTTTTTGGGGCTGGGGGAGGAAATGACAGAGCACCCCACTGATATCAAATCAGGACAGGGCAGGTCATGTTATTTTGGTTCTGTCTTGATCACTGTGGAATATTAAAATACTACTCTGGAGTTGTACCCCATCACAGTGACTGTCTCAGCAATACACTTTACACTGAGAGGGAAGTGTCATTGATTTTACTAACACTGCCTTATATGTCCACTAGATGTCGCTAGTGACAAGGACATTATTGGCTTGAGTACCAGAGTTCAAAACCGTACAACTTTATCGATACCACTGAAAAGTAATTTTACAAGGGATCATCAGGGGCACAAGAGCACAATTAAATATATCCTGCAACATACAATACCATCTAAATTCCTGTCAGTGGACATAGGAGTGCAAATAAATTCCTACAATTAGTACATTTCAAAATTAATTGACCCAAGCCCATCTATCCTAGATCCATGTTGCATCTCAGGTAAACAGCATAGCCCTAGAGTGGATATACGCCCACCCGCATAAGCTGTGAATGCAAATCACACTTGATTGATTGACTGACTGATTGATCAGTCCATACCACCACACCCACCTGTACATATGAAGCTGGGGCTTCCTCCGTGGATGAGATCGTCGTTGTCCGGTAGTATGAAGGGACACCTCTGCTGAACCTCAAGGCAGTACTGGAGACAAGGTACTGTCCTTCTACAATGCCTCTGTGTGGTGGGGAAATACTGTGCACACAGCCACGGTTTGTAGGCAGCCTGAGAGGTAGAAGATAGAGCATGTTAGTTAAACCAAATCAAACCCATATGTAAATTCAAACAACTTAAAGGGGAAGTTCACTTTTAGCACATCATAAATAAGCAAACTATTACTTTGACATCAAGACTAAGCTATGTCTGTTCAAAAACAAAGATCTCAGTTGTCTTCTGTTTGGCTCTGAATGGTATTAAATAACATCCATCCTATCTTCAAAACTAGAGATTTTTCAGTACACATATTTCCAGAAAAAACTATAGGAATTTTTCAGAAACAGTTATTTAACAATTTCTCACAGATCTTGCAAAATCCCATTTGATGTGATTCAGCCTTATAAATTGATATGTGTTAGAGATACATGACTGTATAAAAGACAACCAGATGCCAATCATCAATTGTCAATGTAATCCACCCATGACATGTGACTAAATCATATTTGTTGTAATTAGGAGTGCTTTTATTTAAAGTATCTCGAGGAGAACAAGGAGTTGTGGCAGTGTGCCATTGTTGAGCTATTTTGGTAAATACAGAGGCAAGGTTCCTCTTATACTACTTGTACTTATTTCCTTCCTCTTATACTACGTTCATACTTACATGATACCTAAAAGGAGTATATGAAAACAATATGAAAAGAATAGCAGAAGGTATAGAGTTACAAAATTCCTGTAACTTTCCCAAATTTTCCCAGTTTTCCCATAATACTGGTTGGAGATGATTGGTATTAGGAAGGAAAAAGCAGGAAGTAGCTTATGGCAATCCTCCTTATGGAAAACTGGGACATTTTTTGGAAAGTTACCAGAATTTTACAACCCAAGGAAGGCTGGGTGGGGTTGTTGCCATATCACTTTCAAATGTCCAATTATGCAGTATCAGAACCTAAAGAAAGGAAGAAAATTATTTTGAATTCAATGATTCTACTAATTACTGTTCAGTACATTGTATTTGGAATCACCTGGGCCTGTGTTCATAAAGCTTTCAGTTCTTCAGCACTCCTACTCTTGCTGCCATTACCTATAAACAACCAGCAGAGGAGAATGTCTCTTCCTAATTGATCCTCAGGATGAGGTTCTCTGCCCCATAAAGTATGACATTTACAATAGTACATAAATACATTTTCATATTGGTAGTCCCAGCGGGAATTGAACCCACAACCCTGGCATTACAATTACCATTCACTACAAACTGAGCCACACAAGACCTTTCATAGTGCTGCTAATGCCAATGTACTGTACAACCGACTCTGCCCTTAAACAAATCAATGGCCCCCATCCCCCAGTGCAATCTCCCTTTCTCCCAGTAGACAACACCACCTTCACACAAAAATGCATAATGTACCTATCAGGAATTGACTATTAAAAAAAATGAAATCACATACACATATTTAGCAGATGTTGTTGCGGGTGTAGCGAAATGCTTGTGTTCCTAGTTCCAAAAGTGCAGTAGTATCTAACAATTCACAACAATACACAAACATCTAAAAGTATCACATCCAGCCCTGATTGGGAGTCCCATAGGGCAGCGCATGACTGGCCCAGTGTCATCCGGGTTTGGCCCGGGGTAGGCCGTCATTGTAAATAAGAATTTTTCTAAACTGACTTGCCTAGTTAAATAAAGGTGAAAATTTTAAATATTAAAAATAAATAAAATAATGGAATTAAGAAATGTATAAAGGAATGTTGGAGTGGCATTGACTAAAATACAGTAGAATAAAGTATATGAAATGAGTAAAGCAGCATGCAAAGTCCAAGATCAGCGACTTTGTTTTGTTGACGTTGAGAGTGAGGTTATTTTCCTGGCACCACTCCTCCAGGGCCCTCACCTCCTCCCTCTCGTCATTGCTGGTAATCAGACTGTTTAATTTGTGTTTCAGTGGATTGGTCTATCTAAGCCCACACAATAGTAAAGGTCAAAGTTTCCTAGGAGTTATAGTGTAAATTAGTCTTTGAGCATGCTAAACAGCGATAATGATGATATCGACCCGAACGGCCCGCATCATTGGCTGAGAGCCAAGGTCAGAATTTAAGTGCCACTTTTTCCAATGGCTTCAGCATGGCCATGCTCCATTCAGAGGATAAACAAAGAGTGGAAAAAGGCAAGTGATTAACAACTGGTGCAATGATATTTGTCATGTTCAGGAGTGTGCAAAACACTAAATGTTGCAGATAGGAATGCCACAAATAAAGCAGGCATTATTCCTTACCCTACATATACTGTATGAGAGGCATGTCTGTTCTCATAATGTGATGATCGCATGCATAACTGAACATTCCATAACATTGTGCCATGCTGAATTTGGCACTGGAGTAACCTGAACACAACTCTAGCTCATAAAAGAGATAAAGAATAGTTTACCAGAGAAGAAAACATAATCACCACTCATTCTCCATCTGTGACGTAAACGGTACAGCACTCCTTTACATTACCAAACATAGGGGGTTTTGAGCACAAGCTGCATTTGAATGAGAAGCACATGCACAAGCGCACACACACACTCACTCATCTATTCACACACCCTCATCTATTCACACACACCCGCAGGAACACGGTTAGATAAAGCTATGTCTGTTTTAACTGTGAATAAATATACACCAGTTTTCCCAAGGACATCACTGTTTCAGCACCACGGACAGCATCTATCAGGTTACATTAGACTTCCACCAGACTGACTCTAAAGCGGCACTGTCCATTTCAGCATCATGAACAGCTTCGGCCAGGCCTGCCACAAAACTGTCTGTAGTGTTCATAGAGTTCCTGTGCCATTATGGCATCTGTGACATCATGGGCAGTACCATTGTGGTACCATTCTTTATTTAAGGTAGTCCATTTATTACTTATTTTGTGTTTGAAAAAGTGTAAAGCTAATATTGGTGAATCACAGGAACCTACAGGGCTGGAGTCCTGAACCAGATATTGTGTGTCATTCAATTATTATGGCCATTTGATGGTGGTCCTGTGTAGCCCATTAGGTAGAGCATGCCACTTGCAACGCCAGGATAGTGGGTTTGATTCCTGGGACCAACAAAATGTATGCACACTTGACTGTAAGTCGCTTTGGAGAAAAGTGTCTGCTAAATTCCATGTATTACTATATTATGATGGTAATATAGCTTAAAGCCATACGTTTTAGTCCCGCAGCCGTTATTTTGAAAGAAAGCAAGGCTGAGGTGGGAAATCCTAGGGGAGAACCCCAGAAGTCAAATCCACAATTGTGTGGACTTCTCATTTTACAAGTTTGAAGTTTTAATGTCACGTGCACATAGTTACAACTGTTGCCGGCTATAACATCGACTTATATCGATATATGGGCAGATGAAGATGTCAGACTGCCCAAGGCAGTCCAACTAAAAGGTTACAGTACATTAATCGGGAGTTACATTCACAATGTACAAGGTAAGATTATGTATATAACGTAAACTCACGTAAACTCGTACATTGCCTTGGTCCGTACAATTGCCCTTATTTTAGCGCCCCAAAAACGTAATACTTCCAGATCAACTGTAATGTCAATACCATTGTAAAGCACAATTTCTCCCCTTTCCAACAATATCAATTACATGACCTAAATCCTGCCCGTTTCTGCATAATTCAAGCAGGCAATGAGCCCCGTCGGATCTTTTTAAAAATGGCGTGTGGGGAAGCGAAACTAATGCGTGATAGTGAGAAGGAGAGATGTGTGGGAAAATTGCTTTTTTTGACTCGATCTGTCCAACTATCACCTTAAGTTGGACAGATATAAATAAAACACTATAAAGAGTTTATATAATGTGTCATTACATACCTATTTGAAGGTTTGTGTCGAATTTGAATCGGGTTTTTAGGGTGGTGCTGAAGTGATCTTACAAGTAAACAGCGGCTTTGAGAATGATGATCGCATGCAATGATGCCAAAAAAAAATGATTAGGTATCCCCCTTACCCCCGTCACTGTCCATTTCTTGTTTTTAAAGGATGAGAGAAGTGCTACACCTGGTGGAGAGAGATTGTAAGACATAAATAGTTGCTTTATGCGTGCTGTACGTTACGACATGACACATCAAGATGTAACGGAGGGTCAGTTTTTTCAACTTTTCTTCAATACTATAGAGCCATTACCATGTCGATCAACCCTTGAATAGAAACCTAGTTCACACCCCCGATTTTGCCGTCAACACAGTCGCTACAATCCCATCAGTTTTCTTTGTGGCCTCGTTTGAATGTTGCGGTTGCGCACATTTGTACGGAATGGGGTGAGTTTACGTTAAGTGTTTTTGCAGCCAGTTTGTTGCTAGAGCTCAGTAGCTAGCTAGCTGGCTATAGCTAATGTAACGTTGTAGATTGAAAAAGGTGTACAGTTGATATGTTAACATAACTTCATTGACAATATTACTGAATACTTTCAGGTACAACCTGGTACAGGTACAACCTGGTACAGGTACAACATACAACCTTTGTAGTTCAGTAGTTGATGTGGTTGTTGTTGTTGTGGTTGTGCTTGTCATCTTGACTTGTCCAATGGTTTCACAGTCAGGAGGAGTGAGGCAGGCAGGTGTAATGTGAGGGCGAGGTCCTTTCGCTCAATGCGAAAGAATGAGACTCCGTACATAATTCAGATTGTTTGCTGGTCAGTTAGGTAAGCGGGGTTGTCAATTGAGTATGGCAATTTCTACTTGCAAGTGTGGTAGTATGCATTCTAGTCGTGTGCTGGGATGCCATGAACCACGGAATCCACATATAGAAGATACTGCATATGTATGTAAAAACCTACCCAATTCCCATTTTAATTTGAATCCAGAAAAATGTAATACTAAAATAATCAATAGTCACTCAAAAATGTAGCAGAAATGACATTAACTTTATATTCAGCCTGTTTCAGTTTGCAACATTATTTAAAATCTGCATGCTAAACGCCCTGCTGAAATGTAAATCGATTATGGATCTTCAATTAGATTTAATAGACCCAAATTGAATAATTTTGGCCCTACCAGTTACAATAAAACATTTTTTGTTTTTTAAACCTAGCACTACTGAAAACCCTAAAATCTATGCAATAATCAAACATTTCAGCTAAGTAGCCTTTTTTGCATTGTTCTTCTTTTGGATTCTGCTTTGTTATAGCTTATAGAATTGTATGGACAATCATTATCATTATTATGTTCTTATTTCTGTGTCCCTTGTGGTGTATTAAAATAAATATTAGGTTGACTTGTCTAACTCAATTCTATTTTTACTTATTTCCAGGAAAATTTCTCCCCTGAAAGTCCATTCATCATGGAGACTAAATGGAACTGCAAAGAGGGCCAGGAAAAGTGCAACCATGTCGTCAGTTTACTGTACACCATAGCTTTACATTAAAATGGGCTACACATCTGTACCACCAAAAGAGAGCAAAACATCCTTGCCTCAAACATGGCACATTCCCACGCATACGTCAGGTCTGCAGTAAAAACCTTTAAATACAGTTCAAATATTGAAAGTAAAGCCACCAAAGAAAGACAATGCACCTGCCAACAAGGTCCCCGGAGGACTTGTGAGTGGATTTTGACAAACCTCTATTGTCCAGCCCCTACACCATTACCCAGTAAAGAGTTTGCAAGAAACATCCTGCAAAACCTTGCTGCAATTGGAAGCAACTGCCAGATGTAAACCTTGTTGGCCTCAAACTCAGAGCAACAGTATGTGCCTTCTGAGTATGGTGAGCTGCCCTTTGGATTTGTTCTGACCTACCAAATATAAAACAACCCCCACCCATTGACTCCTGGAGATCAAGTGCCAAGACCAGGGCAGTTTTACTGGTTGCAAGTACCTAACCCAAAGAGCAGATGGAACCTTCAGCCTGAAGCGAAATCACGAGTAGCCCTACCAGGTCACAATTGTATTCATCACATGCTTTGTAACAGGTGTAGACAACAACAATGCAGAGGAAAGGAAAATAGATAAATAAAAGACAAGTAATAACACATAAGAATAAAAGTAATAACAAATACACCACAATGATTAACTATGACTTGGCTATATACAGTGTGGCAAAAAACTATTTAGTCAGCCACCAATTGTGCAAGTTCTCCCACTTAAAAAGATGAGAGAGGCCTGTAATTTTCATCATAGGTACACTTCAACTATGACAGACAAAATTTGAAAAAAATCCAGAAAATCACATTGTAGGATTGTTAATGAATTTATTTGCAAATTATGGTGGAAAATAAGTATTTGGCCTTGTGAATGTTGACCTGTTTAAAGATCTTACTCATCAAGAACACCTGGTGTTCTCGTGCATGGTTTAGTGTTGCTTGCATCGAAGCAAGCTTAGAAGGCATCTAGATCGTCTGGGCAGATCATGGCTAGGTTTCCCTTTGCAATCTGTGATAATTTTGCAAGCCCTGCCACATCCGACAAGCGCCAGAGCCAGGGTAGTAGAATTCGATCTTAGTCCTGTATTGACACTCTGTTTGATGGCTTGTCAGAGGTCGTAGCGGGATTTCTTATAAGCGCCAGGATTAATGTCCTGATTCTTGAAAGCAGCAGCTCTAACCTTTAGATCAGTGCGGATATTTCCTGTAATCCATGTCTTCTGGTTGCGATATGTATGTACGGTCACTGTGGGGATGTTGTTGTCGATGCAGTTATTAATGAAGCCGGTGGCTGATGTGGTAAACTCCTCAATATCATCAGATGAATAAATGCAACAATTTCAAAGATTTTACTGCGTTACAGTTCATATAAGGAAATCAGTCAGTTGAAATTAATTCATTAGGACCTAATCTATGGGTGTGGATAACTGGGAATACAGATACGCATCTGTTGGTCATAGATACCTTTGAAAAAAAGGTTGGGGCGTGGATCAGAAAACAAGTCATTATCTGGAGTGAACACCATTTTCCTCATGCAGTGCAACACATCTCCTTCGCATAGAGTTGATCAGGTTGTTGATTGTGCCCTGTGGTATATTGTCACACTCCTCTTCAATGGCTGTGTGAAGTTGCTGGATATTGGTGGGAACTGGAACACACTGTTGTACATGTAGATCCAGGGCATCCCAGACATGCTCAATGGGTGATACAGTGCCTTGCGAAAGTATTCGGCCCCTTTGAACTTTGCGACCTTTTGCCACATTTCAGGCTTCAAACATAAAGATATAAAACTGTATTTTTTTGTGAAGAATCAACAACAAGTGGGACACAATCATGAAGTGGAACGACATTTATTGGATATTTCAAACTTTTTTAACAAATCAAAAACTGAAAAATTGGGCGTGCAAAATTATTCAGCCCATGTGACCAACACTTTACATGTTGCGTTTATATTTTTGTTCAGTGCATATTTCCTGAGCTTTATTAATTCAAAAACGTATTCCTTATGATATATTCTATGACTGTCTTTTTTGCCATTTATGAATATGTTATTCAATACGTTGTTATGGGCAAATTCAATATTTTATCAAATACTTTAAAAAAAATGTGATACCTAAAGTGGTACTCATTTTTTATATCAAATAGCTAAATGATGAGGGGTTGAGGGTAGCTGAAGGATGGGACTAAAAATACACTGTGTCCTTAAAATGTATATGGTATGTATAAGCTGGAAGTACAAGCCTAAGTGTTGTTGTCCATTAGTTTACTCAAATTAGGGATTGGGTGGTAGTTAAAATAATTGCCAAGAAACTGAAAATCTCGTACAATGTCCCTTCATAGAACAGCGCAAACTGGCCCTAACCAGAATAGAAAGAGGAGTGAGAGGCCCCGGTGCACAACTGAGCAAGAGGACAAGAACATTATAGTGTTTAGTTTGAGAAACAAACGCCTCACAAGTCCTCAACTGGCAGCTTCATTAAATAGTATCCGTAAAAATTGTGAAAAACAGTGAAGAGGCGAGCGACTCCGGGATGCTGGCCTTCTAGGCAGAGTTGCAAAGAAAAAGTAATATCTCAGATTGGCCAATAAAAATAAAATATTAAGATGGGCAAAAGAACACAGACAATGGACAGAGGAACTCAACTTAGAAGGCCAGCATCCCGGAGTTGCCTCTTCACTGTTGACGTTGAGACTGGTGTTTTGCGGGTACTATTTAATGAAGCTTCCAGTTGAGGACTTGTGAGGTGTCTGTTTCTTTGTGTGGCAGAGACCACAAAAATATATCAGTTTACTCATCCAGTGCTAAGCTTTAGGAATGTTGCTACTTATCCATAGGATATAATATATTTGTCATTTTCAGGAACTATCGCTTTAACAAATGTGTGATGAACATTAATTAATATATTTGATGATGTCATTAGAAAGAATGGAAGGTTCTCTCTTTATTTCACCATTAAATGTCTGTACCTTTCCATTGAAATTTAAATAATAATAAAAAATATAGACCCTTACGGCTGAACCCAGATTGACATTTCAGGGATTGAAGGGGGTGGTCTGGCGTATGCACATGACTTGAGTTTTCAATTGCTAGTAATCAATCAAATGTGATAAGTTTGTTTTAACCTTATGTTCTATCTGCGATTGCACCCCCCTAAAAAAATAAAGATTTAGAAATGCAATTTTGGTATCTTTAACGTGAGAACTTTAATGGGTTATGAAAGAATTTACAAAAAAACTGTTCTGAGATCTTGGATGTGAAAACTTTGATGCTCAATATCTCAGAACTATGCTTTGCGCAGATAGAACCTTATATTCCCATGGTCTTGCAATGCCAAAGACAACACCTCTGTCATGTTCCCAGCATAGAAATACGTGGGTGGTTGATCGGTGGACCAGCAGCCATAAGTGTACCCATGAGGGTGCAGTCAAATTGCCATGATCTGAGGGGATTTTCCCATAGAATTATATTTATAGGGTTCCCATTCATTATGTGGACAAATAACTCTGGCGGTGCACCTGTGTGTGTGTGTGATTGCATAATGGCGTGAGTAGCCTAGTGCCTTCAATGGGTTTCAGTATCGCTTCAAGGAAACTTTTCCAAGCATTGATGACCATCACCTTTACCAATACAAATTCTGACCAATCAGGATCCAGATGGGATTAGTCACTCTTTCCACTGCTTGAACTTCCAGAGAGAGGGAGAGAAAGAAAACATGGCCAATGTTCCTTGCAAGTGAAGTTCCTATTTTAAGCTATGCACACACACACAAACTGATACACTATACACTGCATTTGGAAAGTATTCAGACCCCTTGACTTAAAAAATGTTTTGTTACGTTGCAGCCTTATTCTAAAATGTATTACAATTGTTTTATCCCTCATCAATTTACACAATACCCCACTTCATCCCAAACAGCAATGTTCCAACATCTAGTGGAAAGCCTTCCCAGAAGAGTGGAGGCTGTTCTAGCAGCAAAGGGGGGGACCAACTCCATATTATTGCCAATGATTTTGGAATGAGATGTTTGACGAGCAGGTGTCCACATACCTTTGGCCATATGTACATATACAAACACATACACATATATTGAGTTGCACCCCCCACCCTTTCCCCTCAGAACAGCCTCAATTCAGCGAGGCATGGACTCTACAATGTGTCGAAAGTGTTCCACAGGGGTGCTGGCCTATGTTCACTCCAATGCTTCCCACAGTTGTGTCAAGTTGGCTGGATGTCCTTTGGTTGGTGGACCATTCTTTATACACACTGTTGAGTGTGAAAAGCCAGAAGGGTTGCAGTTCTTGATACAAACCCCATTCAAAGGCACTTAAATGTTGTCTTGCCCATTCACCCTCTGAACGGCACACATACATAATAATCCATGAGTCAAATGTCTCAAGGCTTCAAATGTACCTAAAATAATTACCTAAAAGTAATTATTTACCATGAGAGGGCCATAAACAATAACTAGTACTCTAAGAAAGGCTCAAATCTCACCTTTCCTGTAAGATAGTTATAAATTGCTGAGGTGTAGTCAATTTTGAGGACACAAGCTCAAGTACAGTTCACAGTACAAATATGATACAAATATGAAAATATGAAATATTTTATATGATGTATTTCCTATGCAACAAAACTGTATATGGTTTGAAATTGTGTCAATATTTCCTAAACATTTGTATAATTAATTTATTAAACGACTAACTATAAGATTTCACCTTCCTTATAACTGTAAAATACATATTTGTATATTAAGTGTTTCAGAAAATGTCCATACTTTTTAAAGGTCTCTCTTGATCAAAACATCTGCCCCCATTGATGTGAACGTCTCATAGAGATTAATCTCGTCCATCTATGACAAACATAATTTATTTTTAGAATACTGGCTATAAATCGATCTCTGAATGTGCTACAGCGACTCTCTGCTGCTTGGTTATGATGTAAGGATTCCAGGCATATGTGTTGTTAGAGGCTGTGAAGTAGGGTTCAGCCAGGACTTGATGGACAGTCAGAAGGGTGAATTAAATGGTAGAAGTGGTGTCAGATTTCGATCTACGGTGTACATAGATTGATTTATAAATGAAAAAGTCGGTCGGGGACCAGTACCAGAACCGCACAGGTTACCTAAACAGGGGATTTACATCAAAGAGGTTAAAAATCCTTCCTTATAAAACCTCTTTGGGCTGCAATCCCGTTAACGGGATGATATGACAACAGCCAATGAAAGTGCAGGGCGCCAAATTCGAAACAACAGAAATCTCATAATTAAAATTCCTCAAACATACATGCATCTTATACCGTTTTAAAAGTAGTCTTGTTGTTAATCCCACCACAGTGTCCGATTTCAAATAGGCTTTACGGCGAAAGCAGCACAAACGATTATATTAGGTCACCACCAAGCCACAGAAAAACACAGCCATTTTCCCAGCCAAAGAGAGGAGTCACAAAAATCACAAATAGAGAAAAAATGAATCACTAACCTTTGACCTTCATCAGATGACACTCATAGGACTTCATATTACACAATACATGTATGTTTTGTTTGATAAAGTTCATATTTATATAAAAAAATCTGAGTTCCAAAAACATCCAGTGATTTTGCATAGCCGCATCAATTCAACAGAAATACTCATCATAAATGTAGATGATAATACAAGTTATACACATGGAATTATAGATATGCCTGTAATTAACCTTTTGCGTGTAGCAGTATTTTCGTTTTTGGCTAAAAAACGTACCCATTTGAAACTGCCTATTTCTCAGCCCCAGAAACTAGAATATGCATATAATTTACAGATTAGGATAGAAAACACTCTAAAGTTTCCAAAACTGTAAAAAATATTGTCTGTGAGTATAACAGAACTGATATTGCTGGTGAAAACCTGAGGAAAATCCAATCAGGAAGTGCCTCTTATTTTGAAACCTCTCTGTTTCTATGCATGCCTATTCTCCATTTAAATGGATATCAACCAGATTCCCTTTTCTATGGCTTCCCTAAGGTGTCAACAGTCTATAGACATTGTTTCAGGCTTTTATTTTGAAAACTGAGCGTGAAAGATCACATTGCGTAAGTGGATAGGTGGGGGCTCTCAGTCAGTTTTGCGCTACAGTGTAAAGCGGCCATTGTTTCTCCCGGTGTTATTGAAAAACCTACACACCCGATGATATATTATCGAATATATATTTTAAAAACAACCTGAGGATTCATTATAAAAAACGTTTGACATGTTTCTGTGGACATTATGGATATTATTTGGAATATACGTCTGCGTTGTCGTGACCGCTCTTTCCTGTGGATTTCTGAACATAACGCGACAAACAAACAAAGGTATTTTGGGTATAAAAATAATCTTTATGGAACAAAATAAACATTTGTTGTGTAACTGGGAGTCTCGTTAGTGAAAACATCTGAAGATCATCAAAGGTAAATGATTAATTTGATTGCTTTTCTGATTTTCGTGACCTAGCTACTTAATGCTTAGTGTACATAATGTTATGTTATGCTATCGATAAACTTACACAAACGCTTGGATTGCTTTCGCTGTAAAGCATCATTTCAAAATCTGAGACGACAGGTGGATTAACAAAAGGCTAAGGTGTGTTTTGCAATATTGCACTTGTGATTTCATGAATATGAATATTTTTTTGTAATATTATTTGACTGTGGCGCTATGCTATTCAGCGGTTGCTGCCGAAAATGATCCCGCTAACTGGATGGGTAGCGTCAAGAAGTTAATGCAACCGCTGTGTCAGATTTCAAAAACACTTTACGGAGCTCAGAACAATCAAGTCAAAATAGCCGCCATGTTGTAGTCAACATAAACCATAAATTACATGCTAAATATTCCCTTACCTTTGATGATCTTCATCAGAATGCACTCCTATGAATCCCAGGTCCACAATAAATGCTTGATTTGTTCGATAATGTCCGTTATTAATGTAGAATTAGCTACTTTTGTTAGTGCGTTTGGTATACATATCCAAAGGCTCATTCTGGTCAGCGTTACGTCGGACAAAAACTTCAAAATGTTATATTACAGGTCGAAGAAACATTTCAAACTAAGTACAGAATCAATCATTAGGATGTTTTTATCATTAGTCTTCAATAAAGTTCCAACCGGAGTATTCCTTTGTGTCTTGAGGAGCCATGGAACGCAGGTCGCTATAATGTGAAATGTGCATAACCAGGAAATGGCTGACTACCAGACACCTGATTCATTCTGCTGTCATTCAGTCCCACAGCACAGTAGAAGCCTCATTCAAATTTCTATAGACGGTTAATATCTCAAGGGGATTTCAATGGGAAGTGTGTTGAATACATACCAACCTCAGATTTCTTACGTCCGGTTTTGATTTCTCCTCAGGTTTTTGCCTGCCATATGAGTTTTGTTATACTCACAGACATCATTCAAACAGTTTTAGAAACTTCAGAGTGTTTTCTATCCAATAATAATAATAATAATAATAATATGCATATATTAGCAACTGAGACTGAGGAGCAGGCCGTTTACTTTGGGCACCTTATTCATCCAAGCTACTCAATACTGCCCCCAGCCATAAGAAGTTTTAACCTGTCTCCTCCCCTTCATCTACACTGATTGAAGTGGATTTAACAAGTGATATCAATAAGAGATCATAGCTTTCACCTGGATTCACCTGGTCGGTCTATGTCATGGAAAGTGTTCTTAATGTTTTTATACTCAGTGTATTTACACACAACACAACATGTGGTTGTAAAGGTGTGTTTAAACTCAAACTCTCTCACACAGGCAATCCATTGTGTTGAAAACCAGTTTGATCAATGACGAACACACACACACACACACACAGGACGCAAACACTATACACAATAGTAGACAAGTGTTTGAGATAATATTTTTCTGTACTCCACACATTTGCATTTAGATTATAAAGAAGAACTGATGACTCTCTCTCTCTCTCTACCTCTTTCTCTCACTCGTCTCCATCTCACGTGCATGCCTTCCTCTCCTTTGCGCCTGGACCTAACGTGTATCCCCGAGATCATTTCGCATGCAATGCTGCTCTTCCTCCTCTCCTCTCCTTTTCTGTTCTGTTCTTCTCTGAGAGAAAAGAGAGGAAGGGCGCACACCACATCAGGGGAAGGGAATTGAGAGTTGCACACTGACACCTTCTATTGTGTGAATGCCATGAATACTATTGTGGAATATGCTAAACAAAATGTCAACGTAACATGTTGGTCCTCATCTTTTGACTAAAAGTGTTTGAATAGAAGACAATTACTACACAACAGAGTCTGGCTTTATAGCATTGGTAATTATGATTTGTTAGGCGGCTGTGCAAGGCTAAGCTATGCACTATAGGCCTACTTATAAGAACATGTTGAAGTGAAATCCTACAAAAACTGGGTAATACAAGCTAGAGAATAGAGGCAGTGATGCAGAATCCAATAAAACGATTAGATTACCCAATGACACAAAGGTATCGTATTAGTTTGATGAGCTAGATAATACTAATGCAAATTGACTGTTGCAAGGCACTGGCTAATGCTATGCTAACTGTGGAATGAAGTTTAGCTCTGGGTAAGTTGGCTGAGTTGGTGCTCACAGTTCAGCAAGTAAAGGATTGAGCTAGTTTTTATAGAAATTAGGCCCAAATCTGTTGCCTGGTATAAATAAAGAACGAGTCAAAAGCTGTGATCTGCTATACAGTACATCATCGCCATTCCCCATCCTAACATCACAGTAACATGCAATCCCAAATTAACCCCTGACCCCATATCCCTATATCCCCTAACCACGTATGTAGATCTGTGAGGACTGGATAGACATGAGCAATATGTATTCGGTGCATGTGACAAATAACATTTTATTTTATTTGAAAATATACCTAACCTATCAGATAGCAAGGTGGAACTACTTCCATATTGCCTATACCCATACAATTCTCTCCACATTACACCACTGCCTAGGAGCTAGGGGCTGATTTTGGATTGGGCAGCATAGCACGTATGTTTGTAATTATCTCTCCATCAAGCTGAGGCATGTACTTCATCGTGGCAAGTCCATTTATCCGCCAAATGAGGCACAACTGATTCAGATGCGCTTCTCTTCAGTCTGTGGCTGTGGGGTGGTGTAGCAAAGCAAAGCATATGCCCCTGATTTGGGGAGCCAGCCAAAATTCCCTGCCACACGCTGCTAGCATTAAATCTATCGGCTCCTTCGAGGTAATGCCACCCGCCACAAAAAAAACAAAAAACATAAAATATTAATCACATTGTCGTTTATTGTCAGGATGACTTTCATTATGGCGCAGTCATGAAGTGCCTCTCTCCTCTCTGTTGGCTTGACCTGTCCTTGTCAAATCAAATCAAAGTTGATTTGTCACGTGCGCTGAATACAACAGGTGTAGTAGACCTTACAGTGAAATGCTTACTTACAGGCTGTGACCATTGGTGCAAAAAAAGGTATTAGGTGAACAATAGGTAGGTAAACAAATAAAACAACAGTAAGAAGACAGGCTATATACAGTAACGAGGCTATAAAAGTAGCGAGGCTACATACAGACACCGGTTAGTCAGGCTGATTGAGGTAGCATGTACATGTAGGTATGGTTAAAGTGACTATGCATATATGATGAACAGAGAGTAGCAGTAGCGTAAAAGAGGGGTTGGCGGGTGGTGGGTGGGACACAATGCAGATAGCCCGGTTAGCCAATGTGCGGGAGCACTGGTTGGTCGGGCCAATTGAGGTAATACGTATATGAATGTATAGTTAAAGTGACTATGAATATATGATAAACAGAGAGTAGCAGCAGCGTAAAAAGAGGGGTTGGGGGGGTGCACACAAAGCAAATATTACCTTTTCAGGAGTCTTATGACTTGGGGGTAAAAACTATTGAGAAGCCTTTTTGTCCTAGACTTGGCACTCCGGTACCGCTTGCCATGCGGTAGTAGAGAGAACAGTCTATGACTGGGGTGGCTGGGATCTTTGACAATTCTTAGGGCCTTCCTCTAACACCGCCTGGTGTAGAGGTCCTGGATGGCAGGAAGCTTAGCCCCAGTGATATACTGGCACATCCTGCGCTGTTCATGCTCCCCTCCCCCATCTCCTCAGTCTACACATCCTGGAAGCCCACTGGAGCTTTCACTGGGGGAAAGATATAGTGCATCACAAATGACAAACTATTCTCTACAGATGCAAAATCTTAATTTGATCACTCTTTTGTTGCTCAGAAATTTCCTGCACGGCAGGAAATGCAAATGTGTAGCGCATTCGAGGTTTAAAAAGGCTTCTAAAATATGTAATTTCCACTTTAAAATGTCAGACTTGACATTGCCCTATGAAAAATAGATCAACCCCTACAACACATGTCCATTAATTATCATCCACATAATAATTCACATATCCAATTGCTGCAGTATTAGTTTCCTGCTGTAACAAACTGGTTCAAATGAAGATCATACATCTGCATATAATGCACTGGGCCCTGGTCCAAAGTAGTTCAAGTCATCTGAATGAGGTATAAATTACGTGATGAATAGGCTTACAGTGCCTTCAGAAATTATTCATACCCCTTGACTTATTCCCCATTTTGTTGTGTTACAACCTGAATTCAATATGGATTAAATGTATTTTTTTCTCACACATCTACATACAATATCCCATATTGACGAAGTGAGAATGTGTTTTTAGAATTGTTTTGCAAATGTATTGAAAATGAAATACAGAGATATCTAATTTACCTATTGTAAGTATTCACACTCAAGTCAATACTTTGTAGAAGCAGTTTGGGCAGCGATTACAGCTATGAGTGTTTCTGGAAAAGTCTCTAAGAGCTTTCCACACCTGGATTCTACAACATTTGCCCATTATTCTTTTCAAAATTCTTCAAGCTCTGTCAAATTGGTTGTTGATCATTGCTAGACAACCATTTCAGGTCTTGCCATAGATTTTCAAGTAGATTTAAGTCAAAACTGTAAATAGGCCACGTACAATCACGGTCTTCTTGGTAAGTAAGTCCAGCGTAGATTTGGCCTTGTGTTTTAGGTTATTGTCTGGTGGAAAGCAAACTGAACCAGGTTTTCCTCTAGGATTTTGCCTGTGCTTAGCTCCATTCAACTTCTTTTTTATCCTGAAAATACTCCACAGTCTTTCACAATTGCAAGCACACCCATAACATGATGCAGCCACCACTACGCTTGAAAATACGGAGAGTGGTACTCAGTAATGTGTGGTATTGCGTTTGCCCAAAACATTACACTTTGTATTCAGGACAAAAATGGAATTGCTTTGCCACATTTTTGGCAGTATTACTTTGGCAAACAGGAGGCATGTTTTTGAATATTTGTATTCTATATAGGCTTCCTTCTTTTCACTCTGTCATTTAGGTTAGAATTGTGGAGTAACTACAATGTTGTTGATCCATCATCAGTTTTCTCCTATCCTATCCTATCCATCTCCTATCCTATCATCCTATCCTACCATTAAACTCTGTAAATGTTTTAAAGTCACCATTGGGCTCATGGGGAAATCCCTGAGTGGTTTCCTTCCTCTGTAGTGACTATGTGTATTGATGCACCATCCAAAGTGTAATTAACAACTTCACCATGCTCAAAGGTGTATTCAATGTCTGTTTTTTTATTTGTACCTGTAACCCTCTCACCAGGCTCGAATTTGACTCTCACGATATTACCTTACGTAGAATATCTCAACCGCATGGGATGTTAGGTAAGAAGCACATCTCCAATAACAATCCCTATTGTAAACTATCTAGGGTGATGACAACTACGGATAGAATGATTTTAGATTTTTGTTATTGTATAAGAATATGCTTTCCCATGCATTAAATTAAATCGAAACAGTAAATGACTCCACCAAGGCAACATACATAAGGTTCAAGATGTGTATCGTCATTTCTGAGAGGCTTGTCGTCATTTCCGGTCACAACTTGCAGACTTGTTTTCGAGTTGCTGTGCGTTTTGTTGCCAACCTGTTTTGCTACCTGACAAATTTACGGTTTTTACTTTTTAATTACCGTTTATAATTTTGTTTTTTTTTCCTCAACTTTTTCACTCCGGACGCTTTATCTGGACACGATTCGTCAGGACCTCCAACAGCCGAAGCTAAGTAGTAACATTAACATGCTGCCTTCTAATTGCAGTCGCTGTACTCGCCTTACGGCGAGGATAGCTGTGCTACAAGCCCAGCTTCAGACGCAATCGCTAGGCAAGGGTAATTTCAGTGTAGGAAAGGATGAAACAGCGTCTGTGCCACCAGTAAGTACAGATAGTAGTATAAATCCCCTGGCACAGTCCCCGCAGCCGGACAACTTTCTCACGGTTTCTGGAAGGAAACGCTGTAGGAACGCTCAACCGGTGTTGCTCATTCAGCCGACAGAAACTTTCAATAGATAATTGGCCCTCTTTCTGGGACTCACCCACAAACAGGACCAAGCCTGACCTGCTGAGGAGTGACGGACTCCATCCTAGCTGGAGGGGTGCTCTCATTTTATCTACCAACATAGACAGGGCTCTAACTCCTCTAGCTCCACAATGAAATAGGGTGCAGGCCAGGCAGCAGGCTGTTAGCCAGCCTGCCAGCATAGTGGAGTCTGCCACTAGCACAGTCAGTGTAGTCAGCTCAGCTATCACCATTGAGACCGTGTCTGTGCCTCGACCTAGGTTGGGCAAAACTAAACATGGCGGTGTTCGCCTTAGCAATCTCACTAGGATAAAGACCACCTCCATTCCTGTCATTATTGAAAGAGATCATGATACCTCACATCTCAAAATAGGGCTACTTAATGTTAGATCCCTTACTTCAAAGGCAATTATAGTCAATGAACTAATCACTGATCATAATCTTGATGTGATTGGCCTGACTGAAACATGGCTTAAGCCTGATGAATTTACTGTGTTAAATGAGGCCTCACCTCCTGGCTACACTAGTGACCATATCCCCACCGTGCATCCCGCAAAGGCGGAGGTGTTGCTAACATTTACGATAGCAAATTTCAATTTACAAAAAAAAAATGAAGTTTTCGTCTTTTGAGCTTCTAGTCATGAAATCTATGCAGCCTACTGAATCACTTTTTATAGCTACTGTTTACAGGCCTCCTGGGCCATATACAGCGTTCCTCACTGAGTTCCCTGAATTCCTATCGGACCTTGTAGTCGTAGCAGATAATATTCTAATCTTAGGTGACTTCAATATTCACATGGAAAAGTACACAGACCCACTCCAAAAGGCTTTCGGAGCCATCATCGACTCAGTGGGTTTTGTACAACATGTCTCTGGACCCACTCACTGTCACAGTCATACGCTGGACCTAGTTTTGTCCCATGGAATAAATGTTGTGGATCTTAATGTTTTTCCTCATAATCCTGGACTATCGGACCACCATTTTATTACGTTTGCAATTGCAACAAATAATCTGCTCAGACCCCAACCAAGGATCATCAAAAGTCGTGCTATAAATTCACAGACAACACAAAGATTCCTTGATGTCCTTCCAGATTCCCTCTGTCTACCCAAGGACGCTAGAGGACAAAAATCAGTTAACCACCTAACTGAGGAACTCAATTTAACCTTGCGCAATACCGTAGATGCAGTTGCACCCCTAAAAACTAAAAACATTTCTCATAAGAAACTAGCTCCCTGGTACACAGAAAATACCTGAGCTCTGAAGCAAGCTTCCAGAAAATTGGAACGGAAATGGCGCCACACCAAACTGGAAGTCTTCCGACTAGCTTGGAAAGACAGTACTGTGCAGTACCGAAGAGCCCTTACTGCTGCTCGATCATCCTATTTTTCTAACTTAATTGAGGAAAATAAGAACAATCCGAAATTCCTTTTTGATACTGTCGCAAAGCTAACTAATAAGCAGCATTCCCCAAGAGAGGATGACTTTCACTTTAGCAGTGATAAATTCATGAACTTCTTTGAGGAAAAGATTATGATTATTAGAAAGCAAATTACGGACTCTTCCTTAAATCTGCGTATTCCTTCAAAGCTCAGTTGTCCTGAGTCTGCACAACTCTGCCAGGACCTAGGATCAAGAGAGATGCTCAAGTGTTTTAGTACTATATCTCTTGACACAATGATGAAAATAATCATGGCCTCTAAACCTTCAAGCTGCATACTGGACCCTATTCCAACTAAACTACTGAAAGAGCTGCTTCCTGTGCTTGGCCCTCCTATGTTGAACATAATAAACGGCTCTCTATCCACCGGATGTGTACCAAACTCACTAAAAGTGGCAGTAATAAAGCCTCTCTTGAAAAAGCCAAACCTTGACCCAGAAAATATAAAAAACTATCGGCCTATATCGAATCTTCCATTCCTCTCAAATTTTTTAGAAAAGGCTGTTGCGCAACAACTCACTGCCTTCATGAAGACAAACAATGTATACGAAATGCTTCAGTCTGGTTTTAGACCCCATCATAGCACTGAGACGGCACTTGTGAAGGTGGTAAATGACATTTTAATGGCATCGGACCTAGGCTCTGCATCTGTCCTCGTGCTCCTAGACCTTAGTGCTGCTTTTGATACCATCGATCACCACATTCTTTTGGAGAAATTGGAAACCCAAATTGGTCTACACGGACAAGTTCTGGCCTGGTTTAGATCTTATCTGTCGGAAAGATATCAGTTTGTCTCTGTGAATGGTTTGTCCTCTGACAAATCAACTGTCATTTCGGTGTTCCTCAAGGTTCCGTTTTAGGACCACTATTGTTTTCACTATATATTTTACCTCTTGGGGATGTTATTCGAAAACATAATGTTAACTTTCACTGCTATGCGGATGACACACAGCTGTACATTTCAATGAAACATGGTGAAGCCCCAAAATTGCCCTTGCTAGAAGCATGTGTTTCAGACATAAGGAAGTGGATGGCTGCAAACTGTCTACTTTTAAACTCGGACAAAACAGAGATGCTTGTTCTAGGTCCCAAGAAACAAAGAGATCTTCTGTTGAATCTGACAATTAATCTTAATGGTTGTACAGTCGTCTCAAATAAAACTGTGAAGGACCTCGGCGTTACTCTGGACCCTGATCTCTCTTTTGAAGAACATATCAAGACCATTTCAAGGACATCTTTTTTCCATCTACGTAACATTGCAAAAATCAGAAACTTTCTGTCGATGTAGAAAAATTAATCCATGCTTTTGTCACTTCTAGGTTAGACTACTGCAATGCTCTACTTTCCGGCTACCCGGATAAAGCACTAAATAAACTTCAGTTAGTGCTAAATACGGCTGCTAGAATCCTGACTAGAACCAAAAAATATGATCATATTACTCCAGTGCTAGCCTCTCTACACTGGCTTCCTGTCAAAGCAAGGGCTGATTTCAAGGTTTTACTGCTAACCTACAAAGCATTACATGGGCTTGCTCCTACCTATCTCTCTGATTTGGTCCTGCCGTACATGCCTACACGTACGCTACGGTCACAAGACGCAGGCCTCCTAATTGTCCCTAGAATTTCTAAGCAAACAGCTGGAGGCAGGGCTTTCTCCTATAGAGCTCCATTTTTATGGAATGGTCTGCCTACCCATGTCAGAGACGCAAACTCGGTCTCAACCTTTAAGTCTTTACTGAAGACTCATCTCTTCAGTGGATCATATGATTGAGTGTAGTCTGGCCCAGGAGTGGGAAGGTGAACGGAATGGCTCTGGAGCAACGAACCGCCCTTGCTGTGTCTGCCTGGCCGGTTCCCCTCTTTCCACTGGGATTCTCTGCCTCTAAGCCTATTACAGGGGCTGAGTCACTGGCTTACTGGGGCTCTCTCATGCCGTCCCTGGAGGGGGTGCGTCACCTGAGTGGGATGATTCACTGATGTGGTCATCCTGTCTGGGTCCACCTGGCCGTGCTGCTGCTCCAGTTTCAACTGTTCTGCCTTATTATTATTCGACCATGCTGGTCATTTATGAACATTTGAACATCTTGGCCGTGTTCTGTTATAATCTCCACTCGGCACAGCCAGAAGAGGACTGGCCATCCCACATATGCTCTCTCTAATTCTCTCTTTCTTTCTCTCTCTCGGAGGACCTGAGCCCTAGGACCATGCCCCAGGAATACCTGACATGATGACTCCTTGCTGTCCCCAGTCCACCTGACCGTGCTGCTGCTCCAGTTTCAACTGTTCTGCCTTATTATTATTCGACCATGCTGGTCATTTATGAACATTTGAACATCTTGGCCATGTTCTGTTATAATCTCCACCCGGCACAGCCAGAAGAGGACTGGCCACCCCACATAGCCTGGTTCCTCTCTAGGTTTCTTCCTAGGTTTTGGCCTTTCTAGGTAGGTGCTTCTACACCTGCATTGCTTGCTGTTTGGGGTTTTAGGCTGGGTTTCTGTACAGCACTTTGAGATATCAGCTGATGTACGAAGGGCTATATAAATAAATTTGATTTGATTTGATTTGATTTTGTATTATTACATTCTCAATGCACCACATCAGAAGAAAAAAATAAAAATAAACCCCAATGAGTCGTGCACAACCCATGCCCAAATCATTTCAAGCTTGCTTAACCCGTTGGCGCGCGTTGGAGGTCCAAAAAAATATTACGACAGACATAAAGTTCAGAAGCACCCCACCGTTGTGGTTACTCACGACTTGAAGATATTCCCGCAGCAAAGTATAGCAGTTCCGTGCAGGTTTCCTCACAAGGTCCACAGCAAGCACAGCTATAAATGCAGACGATACTCCTTAGCAGTAACCCGATATCCCATGGAAACATGAACTCGTTAATCTTCCCCAAGCAATTCTCTCTCGATGTCGCAAGATGCTAGGCTAACCTCAAGGCTGTCAAATACCTCCACGGTGAGACGGTAACTCCTGAACATACTGTATTATGGCTTGCCATAACAAAGGGGTTGAATACTTATACTTATATTTCATTTTTGTATTCATTTGTAAAAATAAAAACATTATACCACTTTGACGTTATGGGGTATTGTGTGTAGGCCAGTGTCAAACAATCTACATTTAATCCATTTTCAAAATGGAAAAAAAGTCACGAGGTTTGAATACTTATTGAAGGCGCTATATGTTGAAAAGGCAATAGAGAAAACAATATACAGTATGTTTGACTTTGTAGGTGAGCAGTGTGTGTGTGTGTGTGTGTGTGTGTATGTGTGTGTGTGTGTGTGTGTGTGTGCATCCAAGCTGTGTCTGTATGACTGACTGTGTCTTGTGTCTGTGCGTGGAAAGAGAAATGTGTCTGAGGGGGAATTGAGTTGTGTATGGCTGCAGGAAACAGACTTCTCAGACAGATTAGATCAGTCAGTGTAAATGTGCTGTCTTTCTCTGTTATTACAGGGAACATGCGCGCATGCGTACACACACACATACCAGCTGGAATTCATTGCAGACATTACATTGCATCGACCAGAAACTGTAGATTGATGGCAGCATTCCTGTGAAACTGAAAGGTGACCGGAAACATGACCGAACACAAACAGAGCAGCTATTCCCTCCACATGGCAATCAAACAAGCTAGAGTATAGAGACAAAGTAGAGTCGCAATTCAACGGCTCAGACACAAGAGGTATGTGGCAGGGTCTACAGTCAATCACGGATTATAAAAAGAAAACCAACCCCATCGCGGACCAGGATGTCTTGCTCCCAAACAGACTAAATAACTTTTTTGCCCACTTTGAGGACAATACAGGGCCACTGACACAGCCCGCAACCAAAACATGCGGACTCTCCTTCACTGCAGCAGATGTGAGTAAAACATTTAAACGTGTTAACCCTCGCAAGGCTGCAGGCCCAGACGGCATCCTCAGAGCATGCGCAGACCAACTGGCTGGTGTGTTTACGGATATATTCAATCAATCCTTATCCCAGTCTGCTGTTCCCACATGCTTCAAGATGGCCATCATTGTCCCTGTTCCCAAGAAAGCTAAGGTAACTGAGCTAAACGACCACTCACTTCCGTCATCATGAGTGCTTTGAGAGACTAGTCAAGGACCATATCACCTCCACCCTACCTGACACACTAGACCCACTCCAATTTGCTTACCGCCCAAATAGGTCCACAGACAACGCAATCGCAACCACACTGCACACTGACCTAACCCATCTGGACAAGATGAATACCTATGTGAGAATGCTGTTCATCGACTACAGCTCAGCATTTAACACTATAGTACCCTCCAAACTCGTCATCAAGCTCGAGACCCTGGGTCTCGACCCCGCCCTGTGCAACTGGGTACTGGACTTCCTGACAGGCCACGCCCAGGTGGTGAGGGTAGGTAACAACATCTCCACCCCGCTGATCCTCAACACTGGGGCCCCACAAGGGGGCTTTCTGAGCCTTCTCCTGTACTCCCTGTTCACCCACGACTGTGTGGCCACACTTGCCTCCAACTCAATCATCAAGTTTGCGGACGACACTACAGTGGTAGGCTTGATTACCAACAACGATGAGACGGCCTACAGGGAGGAGGTGAGGGCCCTCGGAGTGTGGTGTCAGGAAAATAACCTCACACTCAATGTCAACAAAACTAAGGAGATGATTGTGGAGTTCAGGAAACAGCAGAGGGAGCACCCCCCTATCCACATCGACGGGACAGTAGTGGAGAGGGTAGTAAGTTTTAAGTTCCTCGGCGTACACATCACGGAAAATCTGAATTGGTCCACCCACACAGACAGCGTCGTGAAGAAGGCGCAGCAGCGCCTCTTCAACCTCAGGAGGCTGAAGAAATTCGGCTTGTCACCAAAAGCACTCACAAACTACAGATGCACAATCGAGAGCATCCTGTCGGGCTGTATCACCGCCTGGTACGGCAACTGCTCCGCCCACAACCGTAAGGCTCACCAGAGGGTAGTGAGGTCTGCACAACGCATCACCGGGGGGGGGCAAACTACCTGCCCTCTAGGACACTTACACCACCCGATGTCACAGGAAGGTCATAAAGATCATCAAGGACAACAACCACACGAGCCACTGCCTGTTCACCCCTCTATCATCCAGAAGGCGAGGTCAGTACAGCTGCATCAAAGCAGGGACTGAGAGACTGAAAAACAGCTTCTATCTCAAGGCCATCAGACTGTTAAACAGCCACCACTAACATTGAGTATCATCTACTGCATCTTTATGTAATACATGTATCACTAGCCACTTTAAACTATGCCACTTTGTTTACATACCATACATTACTCATCTCATATGTATAAGCTGTACTCGATACCATCTACTGCATCTTGCCTATGCCGTTCTGTACCATCACTCATTGATATATCTTTATGTACATATTCTTTATCCCTTTACACTTGTGTGTATAAGGTAGTAGTTTTGGAATTATTAGGTTAGATTACTCGTTGGTTACTACTGCATTGTCAGAACTAGAAGCACAAGCATTTCGCTACACTCGCATTAACATCTGCTAACCATGTGTAAATTTGATTTGATTTGACCATTGGTTGTGTCACATCATTGTCTACGCAATCGGGCACCAGATTGCTATACTGTGTGATTTTAAACACATATATAGGGATTGTGAGATCTGGCATGAGTCTACAATTTAGTCAGCCTGGAACTTGGCCTTCATAACTAATTTCAGCATTACATCATGAAGTGAGAGGAAATGTACACCCTGCAACCATGCACATCTGTGGAGGGATAAATCGTTGAGGGATACTGAAGTAATAATGGCAGTAAATCATATTGTTATTTTACTGTAGTGTCTTGATTGCTGTCTTTTGGGAACAGGTCTCTCTTGTAATACAATGTAGGTTTAATCTCAATGGGATCCACCTATGTATATAAATGATAAAAAATAACACCATCAGCTGAGCAAGTGCTGCTCTTCTCTGGAAAAGACAACTTGACATTCCTCCTTCTTCTCTCTTCCATAAAGAAATGGGATATTTTTTTTGATCTCCTTTTAAATCTGTCTCTTCCAAACAAAACACGGGTCTCCATCAGTAAAAACGCGGTCAACAGAGTTGGGTCCTTTTCCTACAGAGAACCACACTTCAAAGGAAGCCCGCTGCCTTTGAGTGACAGCTCCTAGAGCTGAGGTGCCTTGACCACCATCGTCTCTTCAAAAGCAACCTTTCTTTCCCTATTCTGTTTAACACTCTCATTCAGCCTCCGCTCCTTTCACATGCCTGTCGTCTGCCTGACTGATGGAGAAGAAATGAATGGAACAGAGGAAATGTGGCAGTCAGCAAAAAACGAGTGCACGGAACAATGTAAAATTCAGTTGGTTGAATACACCAAAAGGCACATACTGTATATCAGGTGGGTGTGATTACAACCATGTAAAAACGTTTATGTATTTTCGCAAAAAAATTGCATCTTTCTGCAACCAGTACACAACCAGACCATGTCACAATAAATGCCAACATTTTTGCAATAACATCTTGATGGCATCTAGGGGTGGCAGGTAGCCTAGTGGTTAGAGCATTGGACCAGTTACCGAAAGGTTGCTAGATTGAATCCCCAAGCTGACAAGGTAAAATTATGTGGTTCTGTCCCTGAACAAGGCAGTTAACCCACTGTTCCTAGGCCGTTATTGTAAATAAGAATTTGTTCTGAATTAACTGACTTGCATAGTTTAATTTTTTTTTTTTTATGACATTCAAAATCTTTCATTGTGCAATTAATTTTGTTGGGATACATCTTTCGCCACACAACCATTGATCCAAAATATAAGTTTACTGTGAAATATAATGAAAATATTGGTTTAATCACCAAAACACAACATAATGATACATTCTCAACTTAGTAGTTTTAACAATCAGTTAAACCATTAGCAAAAACATGAAAGACAGTCCTACCTGTTTCAGAATTGCCCTTTTAAGTGCTGAAAATAATATGCTACAGTACTGTAAATTACAGTACATTTTCACTATTTTCACATTAGGCTATTCACTTGCACTACCCATCAAAATTGACTGAAAATCTCATTTTCATCTTGTCTAACCCATATCTGGTCAAAGGTGTGATCATTGAATACCTCTTCCACAATCATGTATTATTTTTTACACTAAAGTATTGTAAATGGTCCTTTGTGTCTCCGTTTTAAGTGAATGGCACTAGCAACACCATGGATGTGGGTTTGATTCCCACTGGGTTGAAAATGTATGGACTTACTGTTGTCACTTTGGATAAAAGCATCTGATATGCAAATTACAGTACTCTATTGGCCAATGGAGTTTTAGTAAAGCAGTGTAAAAAAGACCCCAGCAACTTCATTTTGGATACATGCTTACTGTAAGTCAGTGGTTCCCAACCTTTTCCGGTTACTGTCCCACCAACTAACTACCGAGTGACTTCTCACAAGGTGGAGTGTGGGTGAAGGGCAACCCCGTCTATGACCAGTGCCAGGGGTATAGGGTGAAGTTGCCTCCAGATGCTAATTTTGGGTCAGTTTTGTATTTTCCACACTAATGGTTAAGGTTAGGATTGGGGGAATGGGAACTGATCCTAGATTTGACTTCAGCAGTGCCAAAAGTGTTACATCACAACAACCAAAGAGTGGTTCTCAGAGCTGAGGGAGACAGCCAGGAGGTCAAGCCCCTACTGTCAATCACAAGACTGTCATGTCACCAGTCATCTGTTGACTTTTTATATTTGATCATAAAACCCATTCACCAACCAGAGAGCAGCTCAAATGTAGAGCAGAGAGAGAGAGAGAGTGTGTGAGTGGGGTATCCTCACGTTGACCTTTTAGCAGGAGTCTTTGACAATATATTTAGATTTTTGAGCTGTGTGGGCTAATATTCTAACAGGTAGACAATGACATTCCATGTTGCAAGTACAGGTAGCTGACAGGTAAGGTCAATTAATCATTTCCCTTGACACATTTCTCCGTTGCCTCCCTGTATGAGGAAGTCAAAATGTGTCTCAGCATTTCTCCAAAGAGGCGGAATTCACCACTAACACTAGCAGCCTTCTCTGCCATTCCCTTTTACATCCGTTTTCCACTCGCTCCTCACAGTCACAGACTACAGACATGTCACGACCGTGCACAATGACTCTCCAGCACTTACAGTAAATGGTCAATCTGGGATTCAAAACAACAACAAAGTGCACCCACCCCTGCCACTTTTGTGGTTAACAGATTGCCCCTTTAACGCTTTCAAACAGCCCCGACATCACTCATGCCATTCATCTCATGTCTGCTTTGTAAAGATCCTGAGTGAGCTTGCTATTCATCCACCTGAGCGCTACATTTAATCGGTCAGCCATTCACTCCAGAGCCCCAAATTCTTGGTCTATTGCCATAATTTCATAATTACAAATCTTTGTCTATTGCCATACTTACAATGTTCCTCAACATGTCATTCAAAACAGCACAGTTTCTTAAATGTCTGCAACGTTTTCCTCATCCTGAACTCAGTCCAGACTAACAACCATGCCGTTTATTACCTTCAGCCTACAATAATAGCATGGCTGCATTCCCAATAGGCACCCTATTCCCTATGGTGCACCACCCTATGGGCCCTGGTCAAAAATAGTGCACTATATAGGGAATGGGGTACCATTTGAGATGCAGCCTATGACTCTGCGAATAGGGGAGATTCCTCCCATTAAGAAAAAGTACCTCACCGGTGGGAATCAATGGGAGAAGCTGGTTTTGGGCACCTATGAATGGTGGGCGAGTGGTGAACAGTCTAATTCAGTTGCTATATCAGATATGAACATAACACATTGGTATTATCATGCAGTCCTTTTCCATTTCCATTAGTATTTATTTTCTATTTCATTCTGAGTCTGAGCATTTTACAGCTATCAATGAAGTGCAGAAGATGTCCAATCTGATGCGTAAAGGCGCATAGCTTTCTGTGAGCATGAGCGAGGCAATTGTCCAATATGATATAGGCTACAATATGAAGGACTATTTAAGCTACTTTAGAGCTGGATTGTACTGTGGCATCGGTCCAAAGTGCCAGTAGGCATTTAAATCAACTGGCCGGTGTGCATACATTTTTTTAGGGTCGGACAATCTTGATACTGGACAAATGTATATGCTTTCGTTGTACGGATTAATTTGCACTTCAAGGATATTTGTACAAGATGCGTCTTCAACTATCGGAGGTGGTCAGGAAGATCTCATCACAATCAGATCAAAATTAGTCTTTTGATTGCCTACACCTGTCGACAGATGTGGGTACAATCAGAATTTGGACAAGATCTGGACAACGGACGCATGTTCAAACCAGGTATAAACTGGGCTCTAGACAGGCCAACGCAAACACACCACTCTCTGCCGGTCAGCAAGGCTAATGAGAGGGGAGAGAGCTGGGACATCAAGCACAAGATCAGACTGTTTGTACTACTATACTGGCTCAGAAGGTAGAGTAGACCAATCTTTGAAACCCAGTCGCTCACTTTGGTGTCGTGACCCAGATGGCTCTTTGCAAAGGAGGTCAAAGGCAGATAAAGTATAACAGAGGTTGAACCATGCTCACTTGATGAGTACCCTTTATTGAGACCTGAAGACTCACATTAACTCCCCGAGCTAATGTCTAGGCTTTAGCTCAGTGGGCTTAAATGGTTTTGTTGCAGACAGGAAACCTTGGTTTGAACCAGTCAATACAGGGGGAGCCCCAGTGAGTGAGCGACAGTCGAGGCCTCCCTGTTGGGTCTCTGTAGAGAGCCTGCACGTGACCAGCATCACAAAGAAAACACAGTAGCAACCCCCCAGTCCTACACACACCATGTGCCTAGAAAACCAGCCCTGCAATCTGCAGAGTAGAGAGGCTGATGTCACCAGATATGTTAAATGCTTAAGGTCTACAAAATACAGACCGATGAAACACCTCAAATACATGACGTAGGTGGTAACTGCCACAGTTCGTGTCTATATGGTAAGCACTGATTATGACTCCAAATAAAAAAGTGCCAGAATGCGTTTCAAAAAAAAATTATGAACAGGATTGTAAAATACAGATGGGTTGTTTACCTTACAATACCCTACAGTAAATATCTGAACACAAAACCATTTTGTTAACAGCTGGACTGTATAATTTGACTTCCATGTACTCCCTCCTTTGGCATTGATCTGTAGAGAAGCAGATTCGACTTATGTCTGTGTTGTGCTAGGTTGTTCATTGCAGCACTGGGTTTAGCTTCGGATGCTACATTAAAATTCCAGTCACAGTTGTTCATTCATAAAAGCTTGCCATGGAGTTCTAGGCTGCCAGGCTCACTGGGTCAAAGCCTTGCCAAGGTCAACATCCTCAAGCACCGCAGAGAGGCATCATAGCAGGGTCATTTGTGGGGGTGTGTGAGAAACACTCGCAAACACACACACACACACACACACACACACGAAGGCACACACACACACGTATGAATGTGTGAGTGGGATGTGTGAGACATGCACACACACAAACATACACACACAAACACATAGATGAGCTCCTCTAATGCTGTACAGATGAACATAAACAAATATCATAAGCAGATGATCGTACACTATCAAAAGTCAGTGTCATGTATGTCACACAGGCTTCTATTGCCACAAACAGGGAGATGAAGAGGAAATGGTGCTGTGAGCGAGGTTAGCATGAGTAGTGTCCCTCTGTGCTAGTCTAATTTACCCTTCCATTGCACAATGGTAATTTTTTTTTTTTTTTATTTTTTTTTATTTTACCTTTATTTAACCAGGCAAGTCAGTTAAGAACAAATTCTTATTTTCAATGACGGCCTGGGAACAGTGGGTTAACTGCCTGTTCAGGGGCAGAACGACAGATTTGTACCTTGTCAGCTCGGGGGTTTGAACTCGCAACCTTCCGGTTACTAGTCCAACGCTCTAACCACTAAGAGCCCTTAATGATAGTAAATGTACCAACAATGGATAAGAAAGACACACACCTCTTTTTCTTTTCCGCTTTAAGGCAGACACCTACTATTAGCACTACTGCAGGTCTCTTATACAGTAAACATACACATGCCCAAGTACTGGATCTAGATTAGCACTCCTATTCTGAGACGCTTTGTGCATACAGGTCTTGAACCATCACATGACATACAAAGATCTATAAGGTAAAAAGACCCTAGACAACTATTTTACAGAATACACACAGGAAATCAGCCACAGCTAAGTAATACACACACACATACATACACACACACACACACACAGTTTTCGCACTGCAGACAGAGAAGTTGGATGTTAAGGTCGAGAGGGATTCTATAAACACCTTTGATTGTGAAGCAGAGGTACGAGGAGTCATTGATATCTGCTGATGTAAAGGGGCTTTATAAATACATTTAATTGATTGATTGATTGATTGATTGATTGGAAGTATCCGATTTCAAAGCGTTGGAGGTACATCATATTAGGCCGCAATGATCAAAAGTACTGCAGGTGCTTAGTGTAAATCTCAGAGGTGGACTCAACGTAGGCCTTAATAAAAGTCTTAAGAGTAGGTCTTAGTACAGCAGTTTTAAGACCTTGACCAACTAGTCTTACAGTTTTTTTCGATTGCTAAACGACAGTGGACACAACTGGAGTCACATGTGCAAAACTCTAACTACAGTCTGCACAGCAGCAGTTCATGTGGACCAAACTCTAGTTCGTTTTTCATTGCTTGAACACAGTTTTCAAAACTCTACACACTTATCCCATGACTTTAACCACAACCTGCACAACACTGTGGATTTACAGCACTTTGTTCAAATGCTAACACACTGCTGTCAAAACTGTGAACCACACATTCAAAACGGAATAGATTTCAGCCTTGTGCCTTTCAAACACTGCTGATTGCAATTTCAGCTGAAAGGCTAAGCAGGTGTCTTGTTTTAGACTTGTTAGTGAACACACACACATATTACAGTATATATAGGTAGAGCTCAGAAAGATTCATTTTGGAAATGGAACAAGGAAGATGGGTTCGTGGAGGGAGAAGGGTGGCAGGGAGAGGGCGGATGCGTGGAGGAAGACAAAGAAGACAAAGAGCTGTTATTTCAGATGAAATAAGGGCTACACTTATAGACCATGTCGTGAACCATGGTCTCTCATTGAGAGAGGCAGGGTTGAGGGTGCAACCCAATCTGCAAAGATCCACAGTGGCATCTGTAATGCAAATTTTCCATCATGCAAACAGGTGAGAGTTACATCCTTACAGTAAATGAAAACATTACAGGAATCTATTTTGTATTGCAATTATAGAATATTTACACAGATATATATTACAGTAAGTTTGACTGTAAAATATATTTTTACAACAGGACCCAAAGGCTGCCCCCAACAGGGGGAAGAGGAAAAATATTTTCAGATGCGCAGGAAAATGCTATTGTTGACATGGTTGTTGTCAACAATGCAATAAAACTGCGGGAGATTCAAGATAGAGTGCTGGCTGATAATGATATATTTGAAAATTTTAATTCTGTCAGCACAACAACTATTGCTCGAGTCCTAAAGAAACACCAAGTTACAATGAAACAGTTATACACTGTACCGTTCGAGAGAAACAGTGAACGGGTAAAAGAGCAAAGATACCAATATGTCCAGGTAAGACGTCTGAGGTTACGTACACAGCTATACAAAATATTTACAGTAAAAAAAAACACTAGCATTTCTACAGTAAAACTGTGCACTTACTGTTTTTCAGAGAGTAATGGAGGTGGAAGCACTGGAAAGACCACATTCATTTGTATTTATCGATGAAGCTGGATTTAACCTTGCCAAAACACGGCGCAGAGGAAGGAATGTTTTAGGTCAAAGGGCCACTGTGGAGGTTCCAGGCCAAAGGGGGGGAAATATCACCATGTGTGCTGCAATGGCCAATGATGGTTTGCTTCTCAACACACCACTCATTGGCCAATACAACACAGAAATGCTTATAGCTTTCCTAGAACAGCTCTATGCTCAGCTAGTGCCAGCAGAACAGGGGGAGCCAGTAGGAAACGCCCAAGTTTTTGTCATAGTTTGCGATAACGTTGCTTTTCACCACTCTGCAGCTGTCACAGATTGGTTTGCAGCACATCACAGATTTATGGTTTTGTACCTGCCTGCATATTCACCCTTCCTCAACCCAATAGAGGAGTTTTTCTCTGCCTGGGGGTGGAAAGTGTTTGGTCACCACCCACATGACCAAATGTCTCTTTTGGAAGCCATGCGTGCCGGATGTGAGGACACGAGTCCAGAGGACTGCCAGGGATGGATAAGGCACTCCAGAAGGTTCTTCCCCAGGTGCATGGCAAGAGAAAACATTAGATGTGGTGTTGAAGAAAACCTGTGGCCTGATGCTAGAGAGAGGCAGGATTAGCCCCTCAATTATTTGTTCGAATTACAGTATGTACTTTTAGTTTCTACCTTTTTTTCTCATTATTGTAATTCCGTAAATTACTACAGACTATTGAAGCAAACTGCTAATTTTCATTTACCTTAAAGAATTGTTATGTTCTAAAAATTTTAATAAATCATGTGAAAGAATGTCACTCTTTTCTTTGAAGAAAATATTACTTTGTATGAAGTCACTGAAATTGTTCAAACTGTAAAGATGAATTGTTTGTATTTTCTGTATTGGTGTTTGATGCTAGTGTTTTTACTCTCAGTGTGTTCTGAGTGACAGTGTGTGTCTGTCAAAACAGACTTACTGAACTCCACATGGTAGCCTGTGTTCCAAATGGAATCTTTTTTCCTTTAGGTAACACTTTATTTGGATAGTCCATATGTAGATGCACTACAGACTATCTACGGACTATCAGCAACATTTCAACTATCAACTAAGCCTTACCCTAGTCCTAGCCCAAACCTTAACCCGTATTCTAAACCTAACCCTAACCGTAACCTTAGCAAGCAGTTACTTATCAACAGATAGTATGTTGATCGTATGAAAATCCAAATAAATGTATAGTACACTATATATTTTGTTTTTGTTTTTTATCCCCAATTCTAATTACGATCTTGTCTCATCGCTACAACTCCACAACGGGCTCGGGAGAGGCAAAGGTCGAGTCATGAGTCCTCTGAAACATGAACCGCCAAACCGCACTCTTTAACACCCACCCGCTTAAACCCGGAAGCCAGCCAGACCATTGAGTCGGAGGAAACACTGTTCAACTGACGATCAGTCAGGCTGCAGGTGCCTGGCCCACCACAAGAAGTCGCTAGAGCGCAATGAGCCAAGTAAATCTCCCCCGGACAAACCATCCCGTAGCCAATTGTGCGCCGCCCTATAAAACTCACGGTCACGGCCGGTTGTGACACAGCCTGGGATCAAACCCGGGTCTGTAGTGATGCCGCTAGCATTGCGATGCAGTGCCTTAGACCGCTGCGCCACTCGGGAGGCCTCTATAGTACTTTTTATCAGGGTCCATGTAGACTAAGAAAGAAATGCAACAATTTAAATGTTTTAACTGAGTTAAAGTTCATATAAGGAAATAAATCAATTGAAATAAATTCATTAGGCTCTAATCTATCGATTTCACATAACCCGACAGCCAGGCCCAGCCAATCAAAATAATGATTTCCCTACAAAAGGGCTTTATTGCAGACATAAATACAACTCAGCAACACCATATGTTGATGTCCTGGGCTGGTCTGCAGTTGTGAGGCCAGTTGAACGTATTGCCAAATTCCCTAAAACGTTGTTGGAGGCAGCCTATGGTGGAGAATTTAGCATTACATTTTCGGGCAACTACTCAGTTAAAAACTGTTCATAGATAAATCCAGATTAGTATAGCAGTGACATGCTGCTTCACAGTCCTCAGTACAATGGTGTATCTTCGACAGATTCACCATTGAGAGCATCCTGTAGGAATGTATCATAGCCTGGTATGGCAATTGCACCATTGCAACTCTCCAGAGGGTGGTGCGGTCAGTCCAATGCATCACCGGGGGCACACTGCCTGCCCTCAAGGACATCTACAACATCTGGTGTCACAGGAAGGTCAAGAGGAATATCAAGGAACATAGCCACCCGAGCCACGACCTGTTCACCCGGCTACCATCTAGAAGACGGAGACAGTACAGGTGCATCAAAACTGGGACAGAGACTGAAAAACAGCTTTAATCTCCAGGTCATCAGACTGTTAAATAGTCACCACTAGCTTGCCTCCACCCAGTACCCTGCCCTCAATTGTATTAACTCTTTCTAGCCAGCTACCAGCGTTACTCAACCCTGCACCTTGGAGACTTCTGCCCTATGTATATAGTCATTGAACACTGGTCACTTTAATCATGTTTACATACTGTTTCACCCACTTCATATGTACAGTATATACTGTATTATAAACTGAGTGGTTCAAACCCTGAATGCTAATTGGTTGGTAACCAGTTTATAATAGCAATAAGGCACATTTGGGGTTTGTGGCTTATGGCCAATATACCACAGCTAAGGACTGTATACAGGCACTCCGTGTTGCTTCGTGCTTTAGAACAGCCATTGACCTTGGTATGTACAGTGCATTTGGAAAGAATTCAGATCTTCCAAAGGGGCTTTATAATAGTTGCAAAGTTAGCTAAAATGCTAATGTTGTCCGTGATGAGATCTGAAAATGCAACCTTTGCACTAAGAAAGTTGCTGGCTATGGGGAATTAATTTAATTTACTGTAGACTTATTCTGAAATTGATTAAATTGTATTTTTCCCTAATCAATCTACACAGAATACCCCATAATTTACAAAGCAAAAACAGGTTTTTACACATTTTTGCTAATTTATTATAAATACAAAACGGAAATATTATATTTACATACACTACCGGTCAAAAGTTTTAGAACACCTACTCATTCAATGGTTTTTCTTTATTTTCGACTATTTTCTACATCAAAACTATGAAATAATACATTTCAATGTACATAGATTTTTCTATTGTGTTTTCTCTGTGTTGTAGTTTTTGTCGCACTGCTTTGCTTTATCTTGGCCAGGTCGCAGTTGTAAATGAGAACTTGTTCTCAACTGGCCTACCTGGTTAAACAAAGGTGAAATAAAAAATATATACAAATAAATATAACACATATAGAATCATGTAGTAACCAAAAAAGCGTTAAACAAATCAAAATATATTTTATATTTGAGATTCTTCAAATACTCACCGTTTGTCTTGACGACAGCTTTGCACTCTTGGCATTCTCTCAACCAGTTCATGAGGTAGTCACCTTGAATGCATTACAATTAACAGGCGTGCCTTCTTAAAAGTTAATTTGTGGAATTTATTTCCTTCTTAATGCGTTTGAGCCAATCAGTTGTGTTGTGCCAAGGTAGGAGGGTATACAGAAGATAGCCCTATTTGGTAAAAGACAAAGTCCATATTATGGCAAGAACAACTCAAAGAAACAAAGAGAAATGACAGTCCATCATTACTTTAAGACATGACGGTCAGTCAATACGGAAAATGTCAAGAACTTTTCTTCAAGTGCAGTCACAAAAAACATCAAGCACTATGATGAAACTGGCTCTCATGAGGTCCGCCACAGGAATGGAAGACTCAGAGTTACCTCTGCTACAGAGGATAAGTTCATTAGAGTTACGAGCCTCAGAAATTGCATCCCAAATAAATGCTTCACAGAGTTCAAGTAACAGACAGACTGTTCAGAGGAGACTGTGTGAATCAGGCCTGCATGGTCAAATTGCTGCAAGGAAACCACTACTAAAGGACACCAATAAGAAGAAGAGACCTGCTTGGGCCAAGAAACACGAGCAATGGACATTAGACAGGTGGAAATTAGTTATTTGGTCTGGAGTCCAAATTCAAGATTTTTGGTTCCAACCGCTGTGTCTTTGTGAGACACGGTGTGAGTGAACGAACGGATGTTCTCTGCATGTGTATTTATCACCATAAAGCATGGAGGAGGAGTGATGGTGTCGGGGTGCTTTGCTGGTGGCACTGTCTGTGATTTATTGCGAATTCAAGGCACACGTAACCAGCATGGCTACTGCAACATTCTGCAGCGATACGCCATCCCATCTGGTTTGCGCTTAGTGGGACTATCATTGGTTTTTCAACGGGAAAATGATCCAACACACCTCCAGCCAGTACCCTGCCCTCAAGACGGATAGTGATGGAGAGATGACCTGGCCTCCACAATCCCCCAACCTCAACCAAATTGAGATGGTTTGGGATGAGTCGGACCACAGAGTGAAGGAAAAGCAGCGAAAAACTGCTCAGCATATGTGGGAACTCCTTCAAGACTGTTGAAAAAGCATTCCAGGTGAAGCTGGTTGAGAGAATGCCAAGAGTGTGCAAACCTGTCAAGGCAAAGGGTGGCTATTAAAAGAATCTCAAATATCAAATATATTTTGATTTGTTTAACACTTTTTTGGTTACTACATGATTCCATATGTGTTATTTCATAGCTTTGATATCTACACTATAATTCTACAATTTAGAAAATAATAAAAATAAAGAAAAACCCATGAATGGGTGAATGTTCTAAAACTTTTGACCGGTAGTGTAAGTATTCAGACTTTTTACTCAGTACTTTGTTGAAGCACATTTGGCATCGATTACAGCCTTGAGTCTTCTTTGGTATGACGCGACAAGCTTGGCACACCTGTATAAGGGGAGCTTCTCCCATTTTTCTCCGCAAATCCTCTCAAGCTCTGTCAGGTTGGATGGGGAGCGTCACTGCACAGCTATTTTCAGGTCTCTCCAGAGATGTTTGATCCGGCTCTGGCTAGTCCACTCAATTACATTCAGAGACTTGTCCCAAAGCCACTCCTGAATTGTCTTGGCTGTGTGCTTAGGGTTATTGTCCTGTTGGAAGTTGAACAATTGCTCCAGTCAGGTCCTGAGCGCAAGGGAGCAGGTTTTCATCAAGGATCTCTTGGTACTTTGCTCCGTTCATCTTTCCCTCTATCCTAACTAGTTTCCCAGTCTCTACCGCTGAAAAACATCCCCACACCATGATGCTGCAACCACCATGCTGCACTGTAGGGATGTTAGCCAGGTTTCCTACAGATGTGACACTTGGCATTCAGGCCAAAGAGTTCAATCTTGGTTTCATCAGACCAGAGAATCTTGTTTTTCATGGTCTGAGAGTCCTTTAGGTGCCTTTTGGCAAACTACATGCAGGCTGTCATGTACTTTTTACTGAGGAGTGGCTTTGGTGAAGTGCTGCAGAGATGTTTGTCCTTCTGGAAAGTTCTCCCATCTCCACAGAGGAACTCCGGTGCTCTGTCAGTCACCATTGGGTTCTTGGTCACCTCCCTGACCAAGGCCCTTCTCCTCCTATTGCTCAGTTTGCCTGGGCGGCCAGCTCTAGGAAGAGTCTTGGTGGTTCCAAACGTCTTCCATTTAATAATGATGGAGGCAACTGTGTTCTTGGGGGACCTTCAATGCTGCAGAAATGTTTTGGTACCCTTCCCCAGATATGTGCCTCAACACAATCCTGTCTCGGAGCTCTACGGAAAATTCCCTTCAACCTCATGGCTTGGTTTTTGCTCTGACATGCACTGTCAACTGTGGGACCTTAGATAGACAGGTGTGTACCTTTCCAAATCATGTACAATCAATTGAATTTACCAAAGGTGGATTCCCATCAAGTTGTAGAAACATCTCAATGATGATCAATGGAAACAGGATGTACCTGAGCTCAATTTCATGTCTCATAGCAAAGGGTCTGAATACTTATGTAAGTTATTTCTGTTTTTTATTTTTAAGAATATAGCCATAATTTCTAAACAACTGTTTTCACTTTGTCATTATGGGGTATTGTGTGTAGATTTATGAGGATTTTTTTTTATTTAATCCATTTTAAAATAGCTCTGTAACATACCAAAATGTGGGACAAAAATTAAGGGTCTGAACACCTGCTCTTTCCATGACATAGACTGACAAGGTGAATCCAGGTAAGAGAGAATACAGTATTCGGCATGTGTCAAAAAGTGATTGATGAGGAATGTTATGTGTCACGTGGTTATTCCCATATATGTACATCCTGTCCGGAAGTTCTCATGCTATCGAGTGAGTGTTCATGTAACCTGATAGTGCAGCTGTTCCGTTGAAGTAAAGCCTGTGTTTGCACTAAAGCTGTCATGATGATTGATGTGTAGTGACCTTGTTGAACTGTGGAAGGTGTTTGAACATTTGAAAGAATAGGGCAATGTTGAAGTGAACTTACAGCTCTGCTGTTTAGGGATCTTGTATATGAAACAGTAACTGACCGGGAAGGTTGCGTATGCTTATTCCTTTTAAAAGTTGGGATATAATGGAATTTAAAATGTTAGAGTTAGCGGATGCTTTTTGGTACAGAGCCAATGCCGGCAAAGTATTGTTAAACTAAGGAAGTGCATTATACATATGAATCCTAAGGATTATGATTCAAAGGAACCCCCAGAAGGGTAATCTACTGAAAAAAACTCAGGAGGGTGTTCCCAATGTTTGATATACTCAGTGTATATTTATATTCCGGATTCTGATATTGCTCATTCTAAAATGTCTATATTTCATAATTCCTTTCTTAATTTGTGTGTATTATTTTGTATTGTTAGATATTATTGCACTGTTGGAGCTAGGAACTTAAGCATTTGTCATGACTTCCACCGAAGTCAGGCGGCATTCGGCTGCCGATGTCACCGGCCTTCTAGCCATCGCCGATCCACTTTTCATTTTCCTTTTGTTTTGTCTTTGTTTTACATACCTGGTTTCAATTCCCAAATTACGTGTTCAATATTTAACCCTCTGTTTTCCCCATGGTTTTTGTCCGTGTTTGTTTTATGTATTTCGGTCTTTTTGTGTGGGCTTGGTATTATGTATTTGGTAATTTTGAGTAAAGTTACTTTTATTACTCATCTCTGCTGTCCTGCGCCTGACTCCTCTGCACCAGCTACACCCAGACCTTTTACAGCATTTCGCTACACCCATGATAACATCTGCAAAATATTTGTACTCGACCAATAAAATTTGATTTGGTTTGTTTGGAAGCTAAGCCCGAACTGTAGAAATCTGGAGCGTATGCAGCCATTATGCAGAATTGCATTGAACACCTTAGTGTAGGTTAGCATCTGCTCTCTGGTAGGGATGAGTTAGGTTGTGTCCCAAAGCACCCAATTATTTACATAGTGCACTACTTTTGACCAGAGCTTTATGGGTCTTAGTTAAAAATAGTCCACTGTATATGGAATAAGGATCTATGTGGGATGCAGCCTTAGAGGGCACTCTTGGCTAAGCTGCATGCATCCCATCAGGATGATTAAAATGGCAAGGATGATGACATGGCCAAGCCAGCATGCTAATTGAATTGAATATGTCAGTGGAGTGAGGGACTTGACTGTGGATAGAGAGCTAGAGGCATAGTGGATATCAAGATGCAAGTGGAGGGAAGGGAGACTTTCATCAACACACACACACTTACTGTACACTTACATACATACACACACATATACAGTATGTATACACACACACACACACACACACACACACACACATAACATGTGGTTGTAAAGGTGTGTTTAAAGTCAAATTATCTCACAAACACACACACAGCATATGTTTATACAGCAGTTTGATCAATGAAGAAACTTAGAAAGACTGAGAATATATGCCTTCCCTTAGTAATAGCCTACAGTTTATTACTGAGCATACAGACAAATCTACACAAATGCATGACAATCTGGAAGCTCTTTATTAATAGCCCAATGCTGGCCACTGTCCAAAGTTTAATGACCTTTGTTAGACAATTCTAAGAATGGTTACGAGTTATATAACAACCATTGCCACTGATTTATAGTTGCATTTTGCCCCAAGATATGACCCTCTAAAATGTACGAAAAATGTGTTTGCCTCTCTCATGCAGGGTGACTAGTCACTCTCTGGCCCCATACATACTCAGGCTGTACAACTGATGTACATCACATTTGACACAATGGTTGTGATACAACACATTTTTTATTGCTTTTTAGTTAATACAACATTGAAGTAACAAGACAATATACTGATATTTATGAGATAAAACAGGTTTGGCTGCATAACATTTTGAAAGAAACTCAGCTACTGTATATCACAAACATTGTGTTGAATATATTGTACATCAGTTTTGTACATGGCCTCTCACAGGGATCATGTTTCAAGAGAAACAAAATGGACACAGAACCTAAGTGTCAAAAGTATGACTGTATCAACCTGAAGAGTGGTGGGTGTATCAATACACCCAGTCACTATAAAGATACAGGCGTCCTTCCTAACTCAGTTGCCGGAGAGGGAGGAAACCGCAAAGGAATTTCACCATGAGGCCAATGGTGACTTTAAAACAGTTACAGAGTTTAATGGCTGTGATAGGAGAAAACTGACGATGAATCAACAACATTGAAGTTACTCCACAATACTAACCTAACATGGAAACATTACCTTTAAATGTAAATCGTCCTATAACTCTGACCTTCTGTGCTACCGATTGAATTGAGCCATAGTGTAATGAATCATACCAGCCCACAACCTGTGTACTTAAAATCTAGGGAAATCTAAGGTTATCTACTCTTTTCCAGTTTGCTTGAGGGATTCTGGTTGTATGATTAGCACACTTTTCCCACATGGGTTTAACAATATTGGAAACTCACTTTGCTTTCACAAGTCAGTTTATTTTCAATATATGAAGGAGAGTGTGCAAGTGCACACTTCTGGAAAGACCCTGCGAAAAACTAGCGTCCTGTTCAGGGCAGGAGTCTACTTGTAGGTCAAGTTGTATCATGTTACAGAAACAGTAGATAGGCTCCTGCCCTTATCGGCCATTCTGGCTCAGACAATGCGATTTATATGTCTGTAAAATTATTGAGGATCGGGAAAGCGGCCAAAATATCCTCTCCCCAAAAGCTTCAAGTGTGTACCTGAAATGAATTAACACCGAACATGGTCAGCCCTTGAGAACAATGCACAAAAGGCAGATGAGTGGATCAGAAACCAGTCAATATCTGGTGTGACCATGATTTACCTCACGCAGCACAACACATCTCCTTTACATAGAGTTGATCATGATGTTGATTGTGTACTTTGGAATGATGTCCCACAACTCTTCAATAGCTGTGCGAAATTGCCGGGAACTGGAACATGCTATCTCTGTGCTTTCAAATTCCCATCGATAAAATGCAGATTTTATGTTTGTTGTCTGTAGCTTATGCCTGCCCATACCATAACCCCACCGCCAACATGGGGCACTCTGTTAACCTCTCTAGGGTACGAGATGGGTCCCACCTTGTACTCTAACGTCTCACCTCGTCAACAGCTAGTGAAACTGCAGGGAGCCAAATTCAAAACAACAGAAATCCCATAATTAAAATTCCTCAAACACAAGTATTTTACACCATTTTAAAGATACACTTGTTGTAAATCCAGCCACAGTGTCATATTTCAAAAAGGCTTTACGACAAAAGCACACCAAACGATTATGTTAGGTCAGAGCCAAGTCACAGAAAAACACAGCCATTTTTTCAGCCAAAAAGAGGAGTCACAAAAAGCAGAAATAGAGATAACATTAATGACTAACCTTTGATGATCTTCATCAGATGACAGTCATAGGACTTCATGTTACACAATACATGTGTTTTGTTTGGTAAAGTTATAATATTTATATCCAAATATCTCAGTTTACATTGGCGCGTTATGCTCAGTAGTTCCAAAACATCTGGTGATTTTGCAGAGAGCCACATCAATTTACAGAAATAGTCATAACAAACATTGCTAAAAGATACAACTGTTTTGTGCATAGAATTTTAGATCCACTTCTCCTTATTGCAACCGCTGTGTCAGATTTTTTTTTTACTTTACGGAAAAAGCAAATCATGCAATAATCTGAGTACAGCGCTCAGACAACAAATCAAGCCAAACAGATATCCGCCATGTTGGAGTCAACAGAAGTCAGAAATAGCATTAGAAATATTCACTTACCTTTGATGATCTTCATCAGAATGCACTCCCAGGAATCCCAGTTCCACAATAAATGTTTGTTTAGTTCGATAAAGTCCATAATTTATGTCCAAATACCTCCTTGTTGTTCGCGCCTTGAGTTCACAAATCCATGACGCGCGATCACTGGGAGCAGACGAAAAGTCCAAATGTTCCGTTACAGTCCGTAGAAACATGTCAAACGAAGTATAGAATCAATCTTTAGGATGTTTTTAACATAAATCTTCAATAATGTTCCAACCGGAGAATTCCTTTGTCTGTAGAATTGCAATGGAACGTAAGCTAATGATCACGTGAACGAGCGTGGCCAGCTCATGGCTCTCTGGCAGACCTCTGACTCATTCCCCTCTCATTCGCCCCCACTTCACAGTAGAAGCATCAAACAAGGTTCTAAAGACTGTTGACATCTAGTGGAAGCCTTAAGAAATGCAATATGACCCCATTGACACTGTAATTGACAGGCCAAGAGTTGAAAAACAACAAACCTCAGATTTCCCACTTCCTGGTTGGATTTCTTCTCAGGTTTTTGCCTGCCATATGAGTTCTGTTATACTCACAGACATCATTCAAACAGTTTTAGAAACGTCAGAGTGTTTTCTATCCAAATCTAGTAATAATATGCATATTCTAGCTTTTATGGCTGAGTAGCAGGCAGTTTAATTTGGGCACGCTTTTCATCCAAAATTCCCAATGCTGCCCCCTACCCTAGAGAAGTTAACAACCTTGACATCAGCAAACCGCGTCGCCCACACGATTCCATACACACTGTCTGCCATCTGCCCAGTAGGAACCGGGATTCATCCAAGAAGAGCACACTTCTCCAGAGTGCCAGTGGTCATCGGAGGTGAGCATTTTACCCACTGAAGTCAGGTTCGTACCTGGAGTCAGGTCAAGACCCTGGTGAGGATGATGAGCACTTAGATGAGCTTCCCTGAGACGGTTTCTGATAGCTTGTGCAGAAATTATTTGGGTTGTGCAAACCCAGTTTCATCAGCTGTCCAGCTGTCCAGATCTCAGACAATCCCGCAGATGAAGAAGACGGATGTGGAAGTCCTGGGCTGGTGTGGTTACATGTGGTCTGCGGTTGTGAGGCCATTTGGACATACTGCCAAATTCTCTAAAACGACAATGAAATGGCTTATGGTAGAGAAATGAACATTAAATTCTCGGGCAACAGCTCTGGTTGACATTCCTGCAATTGCACACTCTGTGGCATTATGTTGTGTGACAAAACTGCTAATTTTAGAGTGACCTTTTATTGTCCCCAACACAAGGTGCATCTGTAGAATGATTTTGCTGTTTAATCAGCTTCTTGATATGCCACACATGTTAAGTGGATGGATTATATTGGCAAAGAGAAATGCTCACGAACACAGAAGTAAAGAAATTTGTGCACAAAATTTGACAGAAATAGTTTTTTTGTGCAAATAGGACCTTTTATTTCAGCTCATGAAACATGGACCAACACTTCACATGTTGCGCTTATATTTTTGTTCATTGTAGATCTACTCAGGGTTTTCTACAGCTAACCAACTTCAGTTAGCTTCACATTCCAGCTCAGGCTTCATTTGTTCCGATAATGTGGATATTGCTCGTCCGCCTGCAAATAACTCTGGCGGGCTTGTAACTGCGCATACTGTTCACACATGGCTAGTTGAATGCCAAACTCTTCATTGAGACAATGCTAAAACATCAATCCATGGACAAGTCACTGCCACCTTTTCATTTGTGCCAAAATCAAAATGAAAGAAAAGTTATTTTTCAAATTCAGAAAGCTAGGCTTTCTGAAATGATGTCTTTATTACTTATCGTTAATGCTGACTTTGTTGTGCTTTGGTGTGCTTATCAATCCCACTCCTGTTGATAAAATAATTGTATTAAGTCGTACAAAAGTGTGTGAAGTTTAAAATGCATTATGCCATTACTAAATTTGTAATGTGATATTTTAACATTAAAAAAATGTAAAACACAAATTAACATTTGGTTAATAAAATATTAACTGTCGTCTTTCTCAAATGAAGGGTATGATGATGATGCAATCTTTGCAAGAGGGAGGGAATCTGATTTCATTGGTCCTCAACTCGTGGCTTAGCAGTAACAGTGCGTGGGTAAAATCACTGGTGAAGCCAATCCAGAAAAAAATCCATATAACAACCTGTGTGTTGTGATAATTGCTTTGTTTGCTTTATAACCTGTTAGTTCATATGCCTTGACAGCGTGATCTGTAGGCCTAAGGCCCAAGACAATAAGAAGTCACAGTGGCAGAATAAATTCAACCATACATTTGTTTCATTACAAAACCGGAGAATAACATCTGTCCCGTGAAGTCTACAAAACATATTGCATGTAACAAGCAGTTACATGACCTATAGCATGGTCAAGCAAGGTAATGTTTCTGAACAACTATTGATTTAGAACCACGGAGAGTTACCGCAAGTTTCAAAGAAAACGGAAGCTGCCTCCACTATTCCAGTACCATTTCAACTTCAACATCATCTAATCACCTGTGCATAGTCTGATACAGTGACAACTAAAAGATACCAATAACTATTTAGTCCAATCACGTAAGGTAAATATGATGTGACTGATTGTGTGTGTATGCATGTGTGTGTGTGTGTGTGTGTGTAGAAAAAGCATGTTGATTCACCCTAGTTGTAGAGAAACACAAATGCCATCCTTCTCTTTCATGTTGCCTAAACTGCCTATGACTCTGTCATACAGTACATGCTTTTAGTTTTTGTTGTTCTAGGCTACCTGGCTAAAATACTTGCTTGCTAGCCAAACTCCCACCAGGCCAGCTAGTTAACATTAGCTAATGACATTTAGCTACATGTTGAACGTCCTTCCTATCAGGCCAGGGTCGCAATGTATGAATTTATGGTTGGATCAGAATCACTATTATAATCATTGGCCAGTACGGAGAATTACATAAAACCTCAAGTCCAAATCCTTATCTCCATCCATGGCTAATTTTGCCTTTGGAGGCCAACAACACAACAAAGATGCAACAATTCAAGTTTGATTGGTCTGAAGCTAAATTCAAACTGCCTTCCATTAACACTTTATTATAGTGGACTAGGAGCATTCACAGCTGAGCTCGCATAGTTTAGCTCAAAGCTGTGTCGTGTCTGTGACTATCATTAAATGTGAAGACTTATTTTATCAAATACATTTTCTATGTGTAATTATTAATACGTGATTAAACTAATCATGTAAACTTTAATTAACTAGGAAGTCAGGGCACCACAGGAAAATGTTTATCAATTCTCTATTTCCCGAATCGACTCTTTTTCATATCTTATTGATTAGTCTTCTATTAACGTATCATTAGTATCTCATCAGCTCTCATTACTGAACGTCACAAACCCTTGGATATCTGCATGAACCCTACCCTAAATGATGAATCAGCGATATACAACTTGGCTTAATTATTTTCCTAACTAACTAAATAATCCCAGAAATACATAACAAACAAACAGTAGATATTGGTGTCAAGATGTGGCCTTTTGGGTGCATATCGTGGCTCCCACGTCAGGTTTTACAATGATCATAAACACCTGATAGAAACTGCCATGCAGTATTGAGGGAGAGTCCAGCAGAACAAAGTGCTTCTCTTTGTTCAAAACTCCTAATCCCCAAATTGGGGTAAAGAAAGATTTTGTTCGGGCGCCAGGCAGGTATTAACCATGCCGAAAGGAAAAGAGTAGAATAGAGAGAGTACCACTACCAGACCCACACACATCAGCAGAAGAGACTGCCTAGAGGGTAGCCTGTTTACCAGATAGCCAGTGGAGAGAAAAAAGAATACACACCATATAAAACCCACATCACAGCACAGGGGTAACCCAAACAAGAATACCTCATACAATAATACTAATAATGGCAGAGCAATTCAACAGCAACTTCATACAAGAACGAACCCAGTCATCAACATAGGATTTGCAAAAATCTGTATTATTTTCTAGTGGATGAGTGCAGAGGGTATGAATGTGGGGGGTGTTCATCGATACAACAAAGGCCTTAAAAATGTCCACAGTCTTCTCGGCCACATGTCATTAGTACACCTCAATACAGTTCACATAACAATACACAACTTGCAAGCAACCTCCCTTTTAACTAAAATGTCCAAATACTTCTGGCAGGGCAATAATAGTCCAGCTCTAATGAACTTCAATGGGAAGTGCATTGGAAAAATAGAGAGTCTGTTGCAGGGTAAAGCACTGGAACGATAGAGGGAAATGAAAAAGAGAAAGAGAACAAGAGAGGTCTTAGCTGTGGTCTTCAGGCGTGCAGGTGTACTGTCTGACTGTCCGATGGTTTGTTGGTTTGTATGTTAAAGCTTCGCAACAATGTTGCTACTAATCCATGCGATCCATAACGGCCGTGGTCCCAAACGAAAACAACCACGACCTAGAGCGATTACACCGACGATTGAGTTAAATACTCTATAAACTACACACGCTGAAAACAAACAAAACTTCTGCAGCACAGCACACACAATCAAACTGTCGCGCCACCAAAGAGCCCCTCCCCAAAGAGCTGAATGAGCTCTCTTCATTTCCTCCTTCCTTACTGCTCATGCGCTCTTAAAGTGGCAGTGCACGGTGAAGACTCCGTGCAGATTTCGCCACAACCTGATGTAAGGGCACAAGGCGAGACCCAGATGCAGATGGTTAGAGTCTCTGAAATGTATTACAACCAAGGGGTAGGCAAGTGAATGGTCCTGGACAGGCAAAAGAGCAAAAACAGGTCAGAGTCCAGGAGGTATAGAGTGGCAAGCAGGCTCAAGGTCAGGGCAGGCAGAAAGGTCAGGCAGGTGGGTTCAGAGTTCAGACAGGCAAGGGTCACAACCGGGAGGACTAGCAAAAACAGAGAGAAGGAAAAAGCAGGAGAATGGAATAACACGCTGGTTGACTTGACAACAAAACAAACTGGCAACAGACAAGCAGGGAACACAGGAATAAGTACCCAGGGACAAATGAGGAAAACAGGTGACACCTGGAGGTGGGTGGAGATAATGACAAAGACAGGTGAAACAGTTTAGGGTGTGACAGTTGCATAGAATAAATGCTTCTGCGGTTGTTGGTATTCTCGTACTAGATTTATGTCATTTCCAGCTGCAGACTAGTAATTATATGTCTAGGACTTGCTCTTATTCTGTAGTGATCCATATTCTCAGAGTTTAGCGGTAGCGTCCCACCTGGCCAACATCCGGTGAAATTGGAGAGCGCGAAATTCAAACTACAGAATTATAGATATTTAACTTTCATAAAATCACAAGTGTAATACATCAAAATAAAGCTTAACTTCTTGTTAATCCAGCTGCTGTGCGGCTTTACGGCGAAAGCACACCATGCGATTATCTGAGGACAGCGCCCCGCATACAAAACCATGAAAAACATATTTCAACCAGGCAGGTGCGACACGAAAGTCAGAAATAGCGATATAAAAAATGCCTTACCTTTGATGATTTTCTTCTGTTGGCACTCCAAAAGGTCCCAGTTACATCACAAATGGTCCTTTTGTTCGATAATGTCCTTCTTTATATCCATAAAAACTCAATTTAGCTGGCGCGCTTCAGTCAATAATCCACCCAGTTCCCTCCATCAAAATGCACACAAAAGGAATCCCAAATGTTACTAATAAACTTTTCCAAACAAGTCAAACAGCGTTTAGAATCAAACCTTGCGTACCCTAAAATGTAAATAAACAATACAATTTAAGACGGAGAATCGTTATTGTCTTTACCGGAGATAAACAACAAAGAACACGTTCTCATTGACGCGCTTGGAAACACTACAGCCAAAATGGGAGCCACCCTAGGGTAACTACAATTTCTGGCTCATTTTTCCAAAAAACAGCCTGAAACTCTTTCTAAAGACTTGACATCTAGTGGAAGCCCAAGGAACTGGAATCTGGGAGGACTTCGCCTTATAATAAAAGTGACAGCCATTGAAAATAGTGGTAGGCTGAGTTTCTTTGGTGGTGGATGGTTTGTCCTCGGGGTTTCGCCTGCCATGTCAGTTGTGTTATACTCACAGACATTATTTTAACAGTTTTAGAAACTTTAGAGTGTTTTCTATCCAAATCTACCAACTCTATGCATATTCTAGCTTCTGGGCCTGAGTAACAGACAGTTTACTTTGGGCACGCTTTTCATCCGGACGTGAAAATACTGCCCCCTACCCAAGAGAGGTTAACCATTTCCAGCCGTGTAGCCAAAACTACAGCCGTATGGTCTCCATGGCCTATAGAATTGTAGTTCTTAACCATTTCAACATCTAGCATCAGCTACATATTTTCTGGTCTAATGGTCTATAGAATTGTAGCCATTCCAATGTGGGGACTCCGTCCCGGCGTTCTCTGACTTAATGTACATTTTGTAGGAAGTGGGTTTAATGCACTTCTGAGAAAAGGGCGGTCCATGACACTGATGTAATGTCTATGCTCACGTCGACGTGGCCATTGCTTTGGATAACTTTATATGAAAACCTTCTAAATGAGAAAATGTGGGTTGACATCACATTATATCTTTTCACAAATAGTTTCATGTTTAATCACATACATTTCACAATATTTTGATGTAAACCTGACAGCTGGAAAATGTACACTTCAAGAGATACAGTTATGTGTTTCCTGTACTTAATGAGATCACCAAATGAAACACACTCGAAATGTCCCTCAAATGCCCACAGATTACTCCCACATTCTCAAAAATATAAACATTGTTTAATTATTACAACTTCTTATGTCCAAGGGTTTCACTGTGTACCACAGTTTACATTCCAACCTCGAACACTACAGAGCACAGAGGCAGCGTATTTTATGACCGACCATAAAACAGCTGACTTTCCGCTCTCCCCCTCTATGAGAGAGAGCACGCTGTAGAGCGGACCCACTGTAACCTGATCCTTCAGATCGTCACAGGAGAGTTACGACAGCTGATTGGCTATTATTTTATATTTGTTTCTATCAAGGGAAGCCAAATGCTCGCTGGCTTCCCATGCATTTAATGGTATGGGCGGGAAGAATGTCATACTCTTTCTAACCAGAAAGCATCAGATTTATACGCTACACAAACTGACACACAGGGCTACTGTTTAGTTTGCTTGGAGGTTTTCTAGGGCAAGATACATTCCGCCTCTTGCATACTGAAGGACACGTGAAAGATAAATTGTATTTTTTAGGGGGGGTTTTTGTACATTCTTTGGAGAAGCCTGGCTTCCCTTGGTAGCCATGAATACACGTCAGATTTAATTCAGGGTAGTTGAGTTAGCTGTGAGTTAGCCTGCCCCAGAGCAGCGTAGGTCTGAAGGATTCGTTGCCCTAGAATTTTAGCTGGCTAAAAGGTTTGCCACTTTCATATGACCGGTTATCCCGAGTTGAACTCATAGTTGACCAAAGTTACCTCACTACCTCCTCAAACCTGTTTCGTAGGATACGCATTGCTCAATAATCCAACTAAGTGACCCAACTGGCATAGTAAAAATAACCCAATGTGTGTTCTGTCCAATATTTACCCAAACTAGGTTGTTTTTAACAGTATTTTTTTGAGAGAACCAGAGAGAGATGGAGAGAGAAAGTGGGAGCAAAGAAAGAGAGACAGCTCACTGCTCCTCCTGCCAGGCCCTAGAAGACGATAGCATTGGCGCTAATGAGAGACACAAAGGCCCCTGTGCGCACCTGTGAAACAGAGACCCCTCCATTCATGAACATATTTAGAAATTAATTTGCATTTTCTCTCTCGCCATCTCTCTCCCACTCTCACTCTCACTGCTAATACTCATTCGTAATGCCCTCCAAATTGCAGATCCAATTTCAAGAAGGGGCAACAAACAGGTAGAACCCCCCCCCCACACACACACACACACACACACACACACAAACAGTCATCATGAAAATGCACACACACAGTCATGCCCACACAAACAGTCATGACACATCGGTGTTACAAGGTAAGCTAACGGTTGATGGTTATATAACATAATGTTCCATTTATGGCCATTCATGATGTCGGGGGGGGGGGGGGGGGGGGGTTCTACTAAGCTATTGTGTGGAATGGTTGTAAGATGGTCATACCGTGGATCATTTAGCTATTTGATTTTGAATTCAAGGAAACCTTTATGTATCTTTTTAATTTTATTTATTTGTATTTTTTTAAATATTACATTTGGCCTTTACTACTGTAGCCCATAGAAATGTATTGAATTACACATTAATAAATGGCAAAAAAGACAATAATAAAATACATAATAATGAATAAGGTTTTGAAGTGTCTGTACTATGTCTCGGAGATATAAGAAAGATCAGGAAATATTTTAGTTTTTCTGGACACATTTAACCCCTTATTTTTGGTGGCACAAAACTACATCCATACTTCCATTAATTTGTATGGGTTACCTTCAGACGAGTCCTGTGACACTTGTAGGGGTCGTGAGGGTAAAAGGGAAAACACCATGTTCATAAGTCTCATATTTCCATAGAGTGGTCATACAGTGGAGCAAAAAAGTATTTAGTCAGCCAAGTTCTCCCACTTAAAAAGATGAGAGAGGCCTGTAATTTTCATCATAGGTACACGTCAACTATGACAGACAAAATGAGAAAAAAAATCCAGAAAGTCACATTGTATGATTTCTAATGAATTTATTTGCAAATTATGGTGCAAAATAAGTATTTTATAAGCCAGGTAAAGCTTGGCATTCAGGCCAAAGAGTTCAATCTTTGTTTCATTAGACCAGAGAATCTTGTTTCTCATGGTCTGAGAGTCTTTAGGTGCCTTTTGGCAAACTCCAGGCGAGCTATCGTGTGCCTTTTACTGAGGGGTGGCTTCCGTCTGGCCACTCTACCATAAAGGTCTGATTGGGGGAGTGCTGCAGAGATGGTTGTCCTTCTGTAAGATTCTCCCATCTCCACAGAGGAACTCTAGAGCTCTGTCAGAGCGACCATCACGTTCTTGGTCACCTCGCTGACCCTTCTCCCCCGATTTCTCAGATTGGCCAGTCAGCCAGCTCTTTCCAAACTTCTTCCATTTAAGAGTGATGAAGGCCACTGTGTTCTTGGGGACCTTCAATGCTGCAGAAATGTTTTGGTACCCTTCCGCAGATCTGTGCCTCAACACAATCCTGTCTCGGTGCTCTAAGCTCAATTCCTTCGACCTTATGACTTGGTTTTTGCTCTAACATGCACTGTCAACTGTGGGACCTTATGAAGACAGGTGTGTGCCTTTCCAAATCTTGTCCAATCTATTGAATTAACTACAGGTGGACTCCAATCATGTTGTTGAAACATCTCAAGGATGATCAATGGAAAGAGGATGCACTTGAGCACAATTTCGAGTCTCATAACAAAGGGGCTAAATATCAAATCAAATAAATTCTAATTTTATTTGTCACATGCGCCAAATACAACAGTCACCTTACAGTGAAATGCTTACTTACAAGCCCTTAACCAACAATGCAGTTCTAAGAAAAATAAGTGTTAAGTACAATTTTTTAAATAAAAGGAACAAGTAATTAAAGAGCAGCAGTAAAATCACAATAGCAAGGCTATATACAGGGGGTACCGGTACAGAGTCAATGTGCGGGAGCACCGGTTAGTCCAGGTAATTGAGGTAATATGTACATGTAGGTAGAGTTAAAGTGACTATACATAGATAATAAACAGACAGTAGCAGCAGTGTAAAATAAAGGGGGCAATGCAAATAGTCTGGGTAGCCATTTGATTAGATGTTCAGGAGTCTTATGGCTTGGGGGTACAAGCTGTTAAGAATCCTTTTGGGATTTGATCCATTTTAGAATAAGGCTGTAACGTAACAAAATGTGGAAAAATTCAAGGGGTCTGAATACTTTCCAAAGCCACTGTACCTTATACAGTACACCACACTGACAATGAAGATACTACTACCCAATACATAACTTCCTTTAGTCACATTTATTTCCTGTTGTAATCCTACACAACCACACACACACACACACATATCTTGAGACATCATTCATTGCCTTTCACTAAGTCACAATATCTTTATCCGCCCCCCTCGAGGGAGACACCTGTCAAGTCCTTCTACTCCTCCTCCTCCTGAGTTTCCCTCTCAATTCATCACAGTTTCCTGTGGCTGTTGTTGTTCTGTCTCTCTCTCTCCCCCAAACACACAGAATATTTTTTCTCTCCTCTATAATATAATAATATACAGTGCCATGCGAAAGTATTCGGCCCCCTTGAACTTTGCAACCTTTTGCCACATTTCAGGCTTCAAACATAAAGATATAAAACTGTATTTTTTTGTGAAGAATCAACAACAATCACAATCATGAAGTGGAACGACATTTATTGGATATTTCAAACTTTTTTAACAAATCAAAAACTGAAAAATTGGGCGTGCAAAATTATTCAGCCCCCTTAAGTTAATACTTTGTAGCGCCACCTTTTGCTGCGATTACAGCTGTAAGTCGCTTGGGGTATGTCTCTATCAGTTTTGCACATCGAGAGACTGAAATTTTTTCCCATTCCTCCTTGCAAAACAGCTCGAGCTCAGTGAGGTTGGATGGAGAGCATTTGTGAACAGCAGTTTTCAGTTCTTTCCACAGATTCTCGATTGGATTCAGGTCTGGACTTTGACTTGGCCATTCTAACACCTGGATATGTTTATTTTTGAACCATTCCATTGTAGATTTTGCTTTATGTTTTGGATCATTGTCTTGTTGGAAGACAAATCTCTGTCCCAGTCTCAGGTCTTTTGCAGACTCCATCAGGTTTTCTTCCAGAATGGTCCTGTATTTGGCTCCATCCATCTTCCCATCAATTTTAACCATCTTCCCTGTCCCTGCTGAAGAAAAGCAGGCCCAAACCATGATGCTGCCACCACCATGTTTGACAGTGGGTATGGTGTGTTCAGGGTGATGAGCTGTGTTGCTTTTACGCCAAACATAACGTTTTGCATTGTTGCCAAAAAGTTCAATTTTGGTTTCATCTGACCAGAGCACCTTCTTCCACATGTTTGGTGTGTCTCCCAGGTGGCTTGTGGCAAACTTTAACCGACACTTTTTATGGATATCTTTAAGAAATGGCTTTCTTCTTGCCACTCTTCCATAAAGGCCAGATTTGTGCAATATACGACTGATTGTTGTCCTAAGGACAGAGTCTCCCACCTCAGCTGTAGATCTCTGCAGTTCATCCAGAGTGATCATGGGCCTCTTGGCTGCATCTCTGATCAGTCTTCTCCTTGTATGACCTGAATGTTTAGAGGGACGGCCAGGTCTTGGTAGATTTGCAGTGGTCTGATACTCCTTCCATTTCAATATTATTGCTTGCACAGTGCTCCTTGGGATGTTTAAAGCTTGGGAAATCTTTTTGTATCCAAATCCGGCTTTAAACTTCTTCACAACAGTATCTCGGACCTGCCTGGTGTGTTCCTTGTTCTTCATGATGCTCTCTGCGCTTTTTACGGACCTCTGAGACTATCACAGTGCAGGTGCATTTATACGGAGACTTGATTACACACAGGTGGATTGTATTTATCATCATTAGTCATTTAGGTCAACATTGGATCATTCAGAGATCCTCACTGAACTTCTGGAGAGAGTTTGCTGCACTGAAAGTAAAGGGGCTGAATAATTTTGCACGCCCAATTTTTCAGTTTTTGATTTGTTAAAAAAGTTTGAAATATCCAATAAATGTTGTTCCACTTCATGATTGTGTCCCACTTGTTGTTGATTCTTCACAAAAAAATACAGTTTTATATCTTTATGTTTGAAGCCTGAAATGTGGCAAAAGGTCGCAAAGTTCAAGGGGGCCGAATACTTTCGCAAGGCACTGTATCTCACACACAAACACATTCATAATCTATATTTTTCCCTCGCTCCCTCATTCTTTCTCTCTCCCTGCCTTTCCCTCTCTTTACACACACATACACAGAAACATACCGTCTCTCTCTCCCTCTTTCCTCGCTCGTTTAGAAAAATAAACATACTGTTGCTGTGATTGAATGGGGCTGTATCTCATTCAGGGATGGGGGGAGGAAATGAGGGAGGGAGCGAGTGATGGTGCCCACCACGGTGTGGGTGAGTGATGAATGGGGAGCTGCCAGGCCCCTGTCAAGGGTGTCTGGCAGGGTGTACCCACAGCACGTAGTATAGCACAACACACACACACAGAGGAGAGGAGAGGAGAGGAGAGGAGAGGAGAGGAGAGGAGAGGAGAGGAGAGGAGAGGAGAGCCTTAACATCCTAGGAGACACACACACAGCCACAATGCTGTTCCATCGCCAAGCTCCCTTCATTGAGATTACCACGCTTAGGGATATAGAACAAGACAATGAATCTTAGACTATGTCATTCAATTTCCTAAGGATGGGGTTAGGTTTGGGATGACACACACAACAGAGCACACACACTGGAGAGGAGATTCTGGGAAGGTGTACCCACGTGCACACACACACAGTGAGGTGAGGTGAATTCTGTAAAGGTATCATTAGGTTTCAATCTCTCACCCACTCTCACTAGTGGAGAGAATTTTACTGCATTAAGCAACAACAAAGTCAAGAGGAAACTCAAGTCAGTAGGTGCCAAACTATTGCCTCTCACTGCTGCTCTAACGGCCCTCCCTCTCAGCGGTCAGGTCGAGAAACAGAACGAGAGAAGGAGGGGGGAGAGAGAGAGACCCTTGGGGATTTAAAATCAATATTTCCTAGGTTACAAGGTCAAACTCCCACGGCAGCGAGGGGGAGAGAGGGAGGGGGAAGCCCAGAGTCACGGTGACCTGTAGCAGTGCTGACATGCTGACTCAATTAGTGGCCAGTCGATTCAGGAGCCAGCCCTCAGCCCTGGGAACCGAACTGTAGCTATATGGCTCCTATTACAGGCTGGTCACTAGAAACACACGTCAATTTCTATCCTGAGGACTTCGATATACGCCGTCCTCGGCGCAAACCATAAAAACAAAGACATTATGGCACAGCACTGGGCTCAAACTCACAGAGCCAGATGATGCTGCATAAACCACTGCTCCATGGCAGTTCACAATTGTCTAGCAAGCAGGGAGAGCACTTGATGATACTATATGTATTTTTTATTTAATTTTATGCTTTCCCCAAACCATAGCCCTAACCTTAACCACTTGGAATTAATACCTAAACTTAACCCTTTGAGTTGTTTCTGTTTTATGTCACGCCCTGGCCTTAGTTATCTTTGTTTTCTTTATTATTTTGGTTAGGCCAGGGTGTGATATGGGTGATTTATGTGTTTTTGTCTTGTCTAGGGTTTTTTGTAGATTTATGGGGTTGTGTTCAGTTTAGGTGTCTAGGTAAGTCTATGGTTGCCTAGATTGGTTCTCAATCAGAGGCAGGTGTTTATTGTTGTCTCTGATTGGGAACCATATTTAGGCAGCCATATTCTTTGGGTATTTTGTGGGTGATTGTTTCCTGTCTTTGTGTTTACTGCACCAGATAGGGATGTTTCGGTTTTCACGTTTATTGTTTTGTAGTTTGTTCATGTTTGAGTTTTCTTATTAAAGAACCATGAACTATAACCACGCTGCGTTTTGGTCCGCCTCCTTCTCAGGAAGAAAACCGTGACATTTTAACCCTGTAACCACGCAGAATTAATGGGTCAAAAATCGACGTTACATCAAATCCCAAAGTGAAACTGTGAGGTCAAGTTGCCTACTGACTCTTATAGGCCCCGTTCACACTCAAGTTGTACAACTGATGTACAACACATTTGACCAAATGGTTATGATACAACGAAGATCTTCTCTGCACAAAACTATTTACACAAGCATTGTGAAGACACCTCCAATAGTTCTATAAATATTTTTGTGCAGACAAACTCTCCATTGTATCACAGAAATATCTGTTGTATCACAACCTTTGTGTCAAATGAGTTGTAGATCAGTTGTAAAACTTGAGTGTGTACAGGGCCATAGACCTGAGATCACACCTGGTCTGAAAAAAACACAACAGTAGAATTGGTGTAGATGCTAAAACACAGCATAGGTTTTGATCTTAGTATGTTTCTGTAATCCTGACACTAACAAGGTCATTATGAAATATTTATTGTAGACAATAAACCACGGCGTTGGCATAGACTTTCAAATTGAGATGGTAAGTGTGAAAGTGTTATTAATAAACAAACAGTATATAGACACACACAAAAACAGACATTTGACATGCAGAAATGCCACTCATAAACCCTCCACCACAGTTTCTTTGCAGTATAAAAAAAAAACTCCTACAAAGTGGTACTAAAGACCATAATTTCCCGATAGTGATTAAACTTAAGCTAGCTAGCTAACCAACAATTGTAAAAATGTATTTGAGAGACAACAACTGCTTATTGTGCAAAGGTATTTATGTTTTCAATAAATATTTGGGGGAGAAATATAGTTTACATGTTGTCAACAATCCTTTGATTCTTAACCAACCCTGCCTGTTTTGCTCCACGGTTGAGCACACCGCTTTAGTTGCTAAACAACCTACCCGTGAGTGAGTGAGCGAGCGAGCATGTGCGTGCGTGCGAGAGAGCATTTGTATGTGTGTGTTTGAATGAACGAGAAAGTTTCACGTCACCCTTCACCTCTCAGCACCAGTTCTGTCCCGCTCAATCAACACATGCGCACACACACACACATTCCTTTGCTGGGTTAATGTTAACAGCAAAAATTTTGTAATCAGATTACAGATACTTTTGAAAAACTAGTTAATTACTTCGAAGATTAGTTTTAAATTCAGAAAGGATGTTTCCGGAAAAAAATTATTTGACACTTCTCTGTTTTCTCAATTACATTCAAATCAGCATTGAAAAAGGCGCAAGTTTGTTCCAGCTGAGCGAGTCTGACCACAAGTCAGAGACCGCTGTGATGACAAACCAAATGTGTTTGATGGATGGCGAGAAAAGAGCAGGAACAGGCTTTTGTAGGCTACAGTCAAAGCTATGTCTTCCAATGGTGCGACTACTGTCGGCATCCAATGATTATCCATCTTGAATAAATGCTTGGAGGTAAGGATGACAGCAGAGTGTTGTCTACGGCAATATGGATATCACTTATTATTGATATCTACAAAACGCATTGATGTGAATCACACTGCTGCTCACTCATTTATCTATCTGTGCCTCACGGATTGTGGTTGTTGTGAATGGCTGTTCACAAAACGAAATGTGTATTTGAACCTAATAATGGTTGAATTCAAGAAGTTTAACCTGCCTATCATTCATTGTTTTTGAAACCAGTGGACAGCCAGTGAAAAATGTGCTCTTTCAACAGCTGCATAGTGCGGGTGCAAGCCTATGGAATAAATGTAAGGCTTAAATTGCTCAATCAAATTCATTCTGATAAAAAAAAATATATATATATATATATATATATATACACACACTATATATATAGCAAAGGACCTTGTGAAGATGCTGGAGGAAATGGGTACAAAACTATCTATATCCACAGTAAAACGAGTCCTATATCGACATAACCTGAAAGGCCACTCAGCAAGGAAGAAGCCACTACCCCAAAACCTCCATAAAAAAAGACAGACTAAGGTTTGCAACTGCACATGGGGAAAAAGATTGTAGATTTTGGAGAAATGTCCTCTGGTCTGATGAAACAAAAATAGAACTGTTTGGCCATAATGACCATTGTTATGTTTGGAGGAAAAAAGGGGATGCATGCAAGCTGAAGAACACCATCCCAACTGTGAAGCACAGGGGTGGCACCATCATGTTGTGGGGTGCTTTGCTGCAGGAGGGGACTGGTGCATTTCACAAAATAGATTGCATCATGAGGCAAGGAAATTATGTGGATATATTGAAGCATATCAAGATCTCAAGACGTCAGTCAGGAAGTTAAAGCTTGGTCACAAATGGGTCTTCCAAATGGACAATGACCCCAAGCATACTTCCAAACTTGTGGCAAAATGGCTTAAGGCCAACAAAGTTAAGGTATTGGAGTGGCCATCACAAAGCCCTGACCTCAATCCTATAGACAATTTGTGAGCAGAACTGAAAAAGCGTGTGCGAGCAAGGCCAAATATCAAATACTAATTGAGTGTATGCAAACTTCTGACCCACTGGGAATATGATGAAAGAAATACAAGTTGAAATAAATAATTCTCTCTACTATTATTCTGACATTTCACATTCTTAAAATAGAGTGGTGATCCTAACTTTCCTAATTGTTACGGATTGAATGTCAGGAATTGTGAAAAACTGGGTTTAAATGTATTTGGCTAAGGTGTATGTAAACTTCCAACTTCAACTGTGTATATATATATATATATATATACAGTGGGGCAAAAAAGTATTTAGTCTGCCACCAATTGTGCAAGTTATCCAACTTAAAAAGATGAGAGAGGCCTGTAATTTGCATCATAGGTACACTTCAACTATGACAGACAAAATGAGGGGAAAAATCCAGAAAATCACATTGTAGAATTGTTAATGAATTTATTTGCAAATTATGGTGGAAAATATGTATTTGGTCACCTACAAACAAGCAAGATTTCTGGCTCTCACAGACCTGTAACTTCTTATTTAAGAGGCTCCTCTGTCCTCCACTCGTTACCTGTATTAATGGCATCTGTTTGAACTTGTCATCAGTATAAAAGGCACCTGTCCACAATCTCAAACAGTCACACTCCAAACTCCACTATGGCCAAGACCAAAGAGCTGTCAAAGGACACCAGAAACAAAATTGTAGACCTGCACCAGTGTAACGGTGTTCGTCTGTAGGAGGAAGAGAAGCGGACCAAAGCGCAGCGTGGTGGTTATTCATGTTTTAATAAATCGCTACACATGAACAAACTAACAAAAAACAAGAAATGTGAACACGCAAAACAGTCCTATCCTGTGACACCAAACACAGTGACAGGAACAATCACCCACAAACAAACAGTGAAACCCAGGCTACCTAAGTATGATTCTCAATCAGAGACAACTAATGACACCTGCCTCTGATTGAGAACCATACTAGGCCGAAAACATAGAACTGACCCAAAACATAGAAAAACAAACATAGACTGCCCACCCAACTCACGCCCTGACCATACTAAATAAATACAAAAACAAAGGAAATAGAGGTCAGAACGTGACAGTACCCCCCCCCAAAGGTGCGGACTCCGGCCGCAAAACCTTGACCTATAGGGGAGGGTCTGGGTGGGCGTCTGTCCGCGGTGGCGGCTCTGGCGCGGGACGCGGACCCCACTTCGCCATTGTCTTAGTCCGCCGTATTGTCCACCTCCGTGGCTTACTCCCCATGCCCACCCCTCTCAATGACCCCACTGGACAGAGGGGCTGCTCGGGACAGAGGTGAAGCAGCAGCTCGGGACAGAGGGGCAGCTGCTCGGGACAGAGGGGCAGCTGCTCGGGACAGAGGGGCAGCTGCTCGGGACAGAGGGGCTCTAGCGGCCCCTGGCTGACTGGCGGCACTGGCGGCCCCTGGCTGACTGGCGGCCCCTGGCTGACTTGCGGCACTGGCGGCCCCTGGTTGACTGGCGGCGCTGGCGCTGGGCTGACTGGCGGCACTGGCGGCCCCTGGTTGACTGGCGGCACTGGCGGCCCCTGGCTGACGGGCGGCACTGGCGGCCCCTGGCTGACGGGCGGCATTGGCGGCTCCTGGCAGACGGGCGGCACTGGCGGCGCTGGGCAGACGGGCGGCGCTGGCGGCGCTGGGCAGACGGGCGGCGCTGGCGGCGCTGGGCAGACGGGCGGCGCTGGCGGCGCTGGGCAGACGGGCGGCGCTGGCGGCGCTGGGCAGACGGGCGGCGCTGGCGGCGCTGGGCAGACGGGCGGCGCTGGCGGCGTTGGGCAGACGGGCGGCGCTGGCGGCGCCGGGCAGACGGGCGGCGCAGGCGGAGGCGCCAGACAGGCGGGAGGCTCCGGCAGAGGCGCCGGACAGGCGGGAGGCTCCGGCAGAGGCGCCGGACAGGCGGGAGGCTCCGGCAGAGGCGCCGGACAGGCGGGAGGCTCCGGCAGAGGCGCCGGACAGGCGGGAGGCTCCGGCAGAGGCGCCGGACAGGCGGGAGGCTCCGGCAGAGGCGCCGGACAGGCGGGAGGCTCCGGCAGAGGCGCCGGACAGGCGGGAGGCTCCGGCAGAGGCGCCGGACAGGCGGGAGGCTCCGGCAGCGGCGCCGGACAGACGGGAGACTCCGGCAGAGGCGCCGGACAGGCGGGAGACTCCGGCAGCGCTGGAGAGGAGGAAGGCTCTGGACGGATGGGCCGGAGAGACAGCCTGGTACGGGGAGCTGCCACCGGAGGGCTGGGGTGTGGAGGTGGTGACGGATAGACCGGGCCGTGCAGGCGCACTGGAGCTCTTGAGCACCGAGCCTGCCCAACCTTACCCGGTTGAATGGTCCCGGTCGCCCTGCCAGTGCGGCGAGGTGGAATAGCCCGCACTGGGCTATGCAGGCGAACCGGGGACACCGTGCGCAAGGCTGGTGCCATGTAAGCCGGCCCAAGGAGACGCACTGGAGACCAGATGCGTAGAGCCGGCTTCATGGCACTTGGCTCGATGCCCACTCTAGCCCGGCCGATACGCGGAGCTGGAATGTACCGCACCGGGCTGTGCACCCGCACTGGGGACACCGTGCGCTCCACAGCATAACACGGTGCCTGCCCGGTCTCTCTAGCCCCCCGGTAACCACAGGAAGTTGGCTCAGGTCTCCTACCTGGCGTAGCCATACTCCCTGTTAGCCCCCCCCCAAGAAATTTTTGGGGCTGACTCCCGGGCTTCCATCCACGACGCCGCGCTGCCTCCTCATACCAGCGCCTCTCCGCTTTCGCCGCCTCCCGTTCTTCCTTGGGGCGGCGATACTCTCCTGGCTGAGCCCAAGGTCCTTTACCGTCTAGTTCGTCCTCCCATGTCCATACCTCCTCGCGCTGCTCCTGCTGCTGCTTTTTCCTTTGCCCATTACCACACCGCTTGGTCCTGTTGTGGTGGGTGATTCTGTAACGGTGTTCGTCTGTAGGAGGAAGAGAAGCGGACCAAAGCGCAGCGTGGTGGTTATTCATGTTTTAATAAATCGCTACACATGAACAAACTAACAAAAAACAAGAAATGTGAACACGCAAAACAGTCCTATCCTGTGACACCAAACACAGTGACAGGAACAATCACCCACAAACAAACAGTGAAACCCAGGCTACCTAAGTATGATTCTCAATCAGAGACAACTAATGACACCTGCCTCTGATTGAGAACCATACTAGGCCGAAAACATAGAACTGACCCAAAACATAGAAAAACAAACATAGACTGCCCACCCAACTCACGCCCTGACCATACTAAATAAATACAAAAACAAAGGAAATAGAGGTCAGAACGTGACAACCAGGCTGGGAAGATTGAATCTGCAATAGGTAAGCAGCTTGGTTTGAAGAATCAACTGTGGGAGCAATTATCAGGAAATGGAAGACATACAAGACCACTGATAATCTCACTCGATCTGGGGCTCCACGTAAGATCTCACCCCGTGGGGTCAAAATGATCACAAGAACGGTGAGCAAAAATCCCAGAACCACACGGGGGGACCTAGTGAATGACCTGCAGAGAGCTGGGACCAAAGTAACAAAGCCTGCCATCAGTAACACACTACGCCGCCAGGGACTCAAATCCTGCAGTGCCAGACGTGTCCCCCTGCTTAAGCCAGTACATGTCCAGGCCCGTCTGAAGTTTGCTAGAGAGCATTTGGATGATCCAGAAGAAGATTGGGAGAATGTCATATGGTCAGATGAAACCAAAATATACCTTTTTGGTAAAAACTCAAATCGTCGTGTTTGGAGGACAAAGAATGCTGAGTTGCATCCAAAGAACACCATACCTACTGTGAAGCATGGGGGTGGAAACATCATGCTTTGGGGCTGTTTTTCTGCAAAGGCACTAAGACGACTGATGGGACGGATCAGTCATCTTAGTGCCTTTGCAGAAAAACAGCCCCAAAGCATGATGTTTCCACCCCCATGCTTCACAGTAGGTATGGTGTTCTTTGGATGCAGCTCAGCATTCTTTGTCCTCCAAACACGACGAGTTGAGTTTTACCAAAAAGTTATATTTTGGTTTCATCTGATCATATGACATTCTCCCAGTATAAAGGAAAGAATGAATGGGGCCATGTATCGTGGGATTTTGAGTGAAAACCTCCTTCCATCAGCAAGGGCATTGAAGATGAAACGTGGCTGGGTCTTTCAGCATGACAATGATCCCAAACACACCGCCCGGGCAACGAAGGAGTGGCTTCGTAAGAAGCATTTCAAGGTCCTGGAGTGGCCTAGCCAGGCTTCAGCTCTCAACCCCATAGAAAATCTTTGGAGAGAGTTGAAAGTCCGTGTTGCCCAGCAACAGCCCCAAAACATCACTGCTCTAGAGGAGATCTGCATGGAGGAATGGGCCAAAATACCAGCAACAGCGTGTAAAAACCTTGTGAAGACTTACAGAAAACGTTTGACCTCTGTCATTGCCAACAAAGGGTATATAACAAAGTATTGAGATAAACTTTTGTTATTGACCAAATACTTATTTTCCACCATAATTTGCAAATAAATTCATTAAAAATTCTACAATGTGATTTTCTGGATTTTTTTTCTCCTTTTGTCTGTCATAGTTGAAGTGTACATATGATGAAAATTACAGGCCTCTCTCATCTTTTTAAGTGGGAGAACTTGCACAATTGGTGGTTGACTAAATACTTTTTTGCCCCACTGTATACAGTTGAAGTTGGACGTTTACATTCTCCTTAGGCAAGTTATATTCTTCAAAAATATAACTTATGAGCTTAGTTCAACTGTCACCCTCCATGAGAACCCAAAATATAAGCTTTTCCAATGCTTGTAAACATTGGAAATGTTAATAAACACTGTATAGCCTCATAAAATGGTTAAAACAGTCATTTTGATATCATAGATGGTCAGTCCTTGCATCCATAGCTCTGTCTATTAACCTGAGAGTGGTTACATTTCTGCAGGCCCATCCCTTAGCTTTTGATCAAAACAGGGGCGGGATGTTGATTTTGTAATTGTTTCATCTGTGGATTTGCCCTTTAAACAGCTGCATATTATCAAGATATCAAAGTGTCGCCAACAAAAGCTGAACAATAGGCCTATAGCAAATGCAGCATATGGCATTCATTTTTCACATGTAAATAGCATTTTTCAGTAATGCTCAAAGCATGCCATTCCATGAGTGCAGCATTTATTTTTCAACTCGAATCAATGAGCCCAATCAGTCCTCCATGACATCAAAATCATAAACAATAGAGTTGGGCTGGCTAATAAATCCTTAGTTTTGGGGTCATGGTCAGGTAAAACAATTTAGCTAATATATACTATACTTCCAAGTCCTATTCTTGAAGATCAAGAGGTATAACATTTATTGGAATGACTGGAATTCTGATAGACTTTGGTTTTTAAAGTAAAGATATAATTTAATTGTATTATTATTATATGTAGTAGAAAGCGATAGAAGAAGCCTACATCACCAACCCATAAAGTAAAATGTCAAATCCATATTTGGCCAGTTATGTAAACTTTAACATTGATTTATCCTGCAATAGATGTCGTTCAATTGGTAACATACATTTTTGTCTTCTTCTAATGCCTCTTAAAGGGAAAGTAATCTAAAAGTAACAGAATATAATCAGATTACGTTACTGAGTTTGGATAATACAAAAGTTAGGTTACGGATTACAATTTTAGACAGGTAAATGTAACGGATTACATTTAGAAAGTGTGGGGGGGGGGGCAGAGGGATCACTCACTCACTTGTGGTGAGGGAAGGACGGCTCATAGTAATGGCTAATACCATTCCATTAATTCCGTTCCAGCCATTACTAGGGGCCCATCTACCAATGTAAAGTGCCACCAGACCCCACTTAAACACACACACAGACACACCCACAAGTGCCATGCTCTACCAACTGAGCCACACAGGACCACAAGTATCTATGTCCAGATGTTTCCATCCAACTGAAGTGTGACCTCTCTGTGAACCTGACCTTGTGACAGCAGTCATTTGGCCAACCGAACGCACTACATCAGGCACACTATATTGTGACGCATTGCCACTCTAGCCTGGTCCCAGATCTGTTTGCGCTATCTTGTCAACTCCTATTCTCACTGTCACACCAAACATTGACGATAGGAGTTGGCAAGTCAGCACAAACCGATATAGGGCCAGGCTAACAGAGTGACTCGATGGCAAAAGCATGTAGTTAAAGAGAGAAACAACACACAAATCGCCCTATTCCCTATTTAGTGCACTACTTTTGAGGGCTCTGACTGTGCTCCTACATCTGCATTGCTTGTTGTTTGGGGTTTTAGGCTGGATTTCTGTATATTACTTTGTAATAATATTACTCAGTCCACCTGACCGTGCTGCTGCTCCAGTTTCAACTGTTCTACCTTATTATTATTCAACCATGCTGGTCATTTATGAACATTTGAACATCTTGGCCATGTTCTGTTATAATCTCCACCCGGCACAGCCAGAAGAGGACTGGCCACCCCACATAGCCTGGTTCCTCTCTTGGTTTCTTCCTAGGTTTTGGCCTTTCTAGGGAGTTTTTCCTAGCCACCGTGCTTCTACACCTTCATTGCTTGCTGTTTGGGGTTTTAGGCTGGGTTTCTGTACAGCACTTTGAGATATCAGCTGATGTACGAAGGGCTATATAAATAAATTTGATTTGATTTGATTTTGATTCGTGACATCGGCTGATGTAAAACGGGCTTTATAAATGCATTTTGATTGATTGATTGAATGATTTAGGGAATAGGGTGCCATTTGGGATGCAAAGTTACTGGCAATGCACAAACAATACTTAAAAAAATATAAACAATATAATTATAGAGATAAACTCAAAATACCAACATGTGAGAAATACTGTACTTTATTCATGTTTCAATGGAACCAACCAACCAAAATCATACAATTATTTAATACAAAATACATTTCACCAAAATCAAGGTTTCATGATTATTGGCACTCCTCGTTTTTTACTTAGTGTAACCACCTCTGGCAAGGATAACAGCATAGAGTCTTTTCTTGTAATGTTTGACCAGGTTAAGGAACACATTTGGAGGGATTTTGGACCATTCCTCTATGCAGATCCTTTCAAGATCCTTCACATTCTTGGGTTTGCTCTTATCAACTGTCCTCTTCAACTCAGCCCACAGGTTTTCGATTGGATTGAGGTCCGGCGACTGAGATGGCCATGCCAGAACATTGACTTTGTTGTCACAGAACCATTTCTGTGTGGATCTTGAGGTATGTTTCGGGTCATTCTTGTTGGAAAGTCCACCTATGTCCAAGTCCCAGCCTTCTGGCAGAGGCAACCAGATTGTCAGCCAAAATTGCCTGACACTTGGTGGAATTCATTATGCCATCAATCTTAACCAGTGCCCCTGGACCTCTGGAATTAAAACAGCCCCAAAACATCACTGACCCACCACCATATTTCACCGTGGGTAAGAGGTGCCTCTCCTTGTATGCAACTCTGTTTCGACAGCAAACATGCTGATGCTGTATCCGACCAAAACGTTCAATTTTGGTCTCCTCTGACCAGAGCACCTTCTTCCAGTCATAATTTAAATAACGTTTGGCAAACTCCAAGCACTTGCGTCTGTGTCCTCCCTATCCTGGGAGCAAAATGCATTTGCATCTTCTTCTACACGTGAGGTTTTCAACTGTTCCATATCATTCGAATTTTCTATTAATTGCCCTGACAGTGCTCAGTGGTATATTCAATCGTTTGTGGATCTTCTTGTAGCCATTACCAGATTTATGAAGGTCTATGACCATCTGTCTATTTTGAACTGCCAGTTCTTTTGTTTTCTTCATGGTGTTGGATGACAAAGGGATATTTCATGCGTTTTTAAACCCTAGTGAAACAGAATGTAATGGCTCAATATAGTTCCTTAAGACTTAGATAAACTTAAATAAGTGGAATTTAATTCCTGGTTTAATGTGTTATATTTGTTCATTGTTCAGATGTTCATTGTGAAACCTTGATTTGGAGGACATTGATTTTTAATTAAATCAAAAAAAAATGTTGGTGGGTTCCATTAAAACATTAATAAAGTACAGTATTTCTCACGTGCTGGTATTTTTTGATTATCTCTATAATGATATTGTTTATGTTTTTTAAGTATTGTTTGTGCATTGCAAGTCAGGTGTGCCAGTAATTTTGGAGCCCGCTGTATTGCAAAGTTAATAACAACACATCCAACACTTTAAAACCGGAGAAGTTCTGGCTACTCAAACATTTTGAGTAAACCGACTACCTAAAAATAAGTTAAGAAACTTAAATAGCTGAAGTGAGCAGTACTACCTTCATGTGAGTAATACAAATGCATTTTTTTTTGTAAGGTATATTATTAGTTGACTGCCCCCACTAGCCACGCCTCCAATGATTTCCCAATGTGCCTTATCTTTTCGATTGAATTGTATAGTTACCACCGATGACTGTATTTGTTAATGACTGAGAGATGGTTGTTGAATTCATACATTTTCAGTCCTTTGGCCTTCCCCAACTGAGTTCCTAGGTGAATATTATCATTATAATTGAACCATTACATATACCGAAAGGCGTTATACAGTGGCCTGAAACTCATAGTTTTACAGGCCACATCAGGCCTGCAAGTAGGGTTGCAAAATTTCCCAAACTTTCCCAAACATTTTTTCCAGTAATCTTCCAACCAGGATTTCTGGAAAACCTGGGAAAATTACTAGAATATTGAAACACTAATTGTAAATACCATTATGCTGGCTTTGATAATTCCTATTGGAATCTAGCCTGCATTAGGCTATCCAACAGTTGAGATTTGTATTCACCCACAACCTGCATTCATAATGACTGCGAAGGCTAAAATTAAATAATTGGATTCGTTTACAAAAAGTATTTTGTGTAGCATAACATTGAATCAATCAATCACTCAATGTACATGCCAAAACACAGATATTAAAAACAATTATATAAAATCAACATGCTGGGAAAAAAAGTTAGTTTGTAGGTTGGTTATCATTCTGTATCTTTAAAAAAAATGTTGGTGGGACTTCTCATTTAGTTTCGAGTCAGTGCCACATTAACATTTTAAGTAATAATGACTTTTCATTGACTTTGAGTACAACTTACTAGACGTATTTGAGTAAAACATGCTTTGGGGTTTACAGTGATGCCCTCAACATCCATCATCTGCCTGTCAAAACCAGGGATGGAGGGAGTACTGGAGGAGAGGATGAGACAGATAGACAGAAAAAGAGGATGAAAGTCAAAAGAAAAAATGAACAAATCAACTGAAAATACTGATAAGACAGAAAACAAATCTTTAGTAGTGATGGAGATATCCCTTGAGAATTATAAAACAAATATGAGCATGTAGGCCAATGTTTTTGTTTTGTTATCTCATCATTATCGAACCACAATAAGCTCCACATGGATGAAAGCATCCTGCCAAAAGTATCCTGACAAAATTGTGAAAAAATTGTGTGGCTATTACTGCATCCTCACCACAGTGATTCCTGGCCTATTGGTGGGAGGCTGGGAGCTGTCTTTCAGCACCACACACACACACACTATTATCATGACTCGTGTAGGGTTTACAAACACCTGTGTTCATTGAGCACTTCAGGTGGTGCCCCAATCCTAGCCTTAACCATTAGTTGGAGAAATGCAAAATTGACTGAAGATCGTGTCTAGGAGCAACTCGACCCCACACCATGTTTTGTTTGTTTATTGTTTGTTTTCACTAACTGGTTTATGAATACTGACCGCATGGCTGCCATTCGCTTGGAGCTTCGGCTTTCTATAGATTGATTTCAGAACCATGGACAGCTCTCATCCGAGTCCATAGTGGCGGATTTTAAAGAATCAAATAGAAAATATACAACAATTCTATACTGAACCTATAAGAGCACAGGATATCTGACACCAAAAACCCTGAATGCAGAATAAACAATATTTTCCAAGCAGGCTACTCGTGAATGTTGCATACGATTGCCGAATAGAGATGGCAAGGGCACACTGGAACATAGGCCTCTTTTTTAATGGCTCTTCACCAACCAGTCGGTGTAGTGTAAAACAAAACTACAGGGTCGAAGCTTCCTCCAGGCCACATGATCATATTTGAGGTAGAAATTATGTGATAAAAAGAGAGCAGCTGTCGTAATTCTGTGTCAACGCCATTGTCGAGTTTACGACTGAAAAAAATGCTGCCCTGGGCTACAGCGGGCGAATAACGAGCAAGCAGTGCCAAATGAGACGGGGGAAGCCCATTCCAGCGGATTAGGCATGGAAGCCACCGGTGCCCTAATAACGTTGTTGAAATGTACTCAATGTGGAGTGGGGTGGCCATGGCGGAACACCTGGCACCGAGTGGCCGCTACACCGCATGCGCACCACAATAGGAATAGGAAAATAGTAGCAGCTACTGTAGTCTTTGTCACATACTAGCCTAGCACTAAAATAAAATATCATAATTTACAGAAAGAATTAACATGTAAAGATGGCTGATATTTGCTTGGAAATAATAGCCTACTTCTGGTGATATTGTGAAGCCTGTGGAAGCAAAGTTATGACACCTAAAGGCCTGGCCCTTTCTCCATTCCACAACCGATTTAAAACTCCTCAATTGGGGGAAAAGCAACCAAAGGCACACACATGAAAGACCTTAGAGTACAAGGCCATATGCTTCTCATCCTGCTTGAACCTTCTGATAAGAGAGCAGAGGATCTCCTTGAATCTGCCATCCGTTACCATGACGATTGACGACTGTATGGGACCAAACTGTATCTATTTAGCAAAAATCAACAGATTGGGGGTTGATCCCCGTCAGCCTACCTTGCATTCGTCCATGCATGTTCTCACTGAATATGCATCCGTTTCATATTTCTGAGTCATAAGCTCAAATTCCTCATATTTCTCCAGGGCGTGTTGGTCGTAGCGCTGGTACGCCTGGACGCACAGGCTGCACCTCGCCACATCGCCATCAATAATCACGTCAAAACTGCAGTTCAAATTGTCCGGACTCGTAGACCCGTAAAACAAATCCAAAAGAGAATAAGAATTACAAAATGAAAGGTACAAATCACTTATATTTACTGTCCGGGTCCGTTCTTTTTCCGAAAGGTCCTTGCACAAATGATCGGCGTCATCAAAAGTAAAGCAGTTTTTAGATAAACTATCGTGGTGGCAAGTTTCAAGTCGCCACAAAGGTTTGGTAGAATTCCCTATAAAAATAGCATATTCGTTTTCTCTGAGGCTGCTGTGTGCTAAATGGAGGCTGGATGATGGGATGGGGTTTGCAGACGGGTAAACTCCCATGTCCGTTAATGCAAACTTATCACGGGTCCTTGTCAATTTCGCCTCGGCGCAGAACCATAAGTGATCAGAGAGCAGAATGGTTAGAAACAAGAGTGAAGCCAAGGACAGTCGCCATCTCTGGGCCCTCTCTGAGTCGGCGAATGGCTTTTCGTTCTCGCGGGGTTCTAGCCAGATTTTGAAGCCGTCTTCTTGCTGCAGACACGTCCAAGCACCCCAGGTCATATTTTGGGAACGCGCTTCTTCACCGGCCGACTCCACCGTGGGGGATTCTCTGCCGCAACATTCATTGACTTGGGGTCTAATTTGCGTTTTTCACCCCTTAAATGTTGGGTCGTAGGTAGTGCTGCTGGTTTACCACCGCGATTATCTGTAATTCACATTCAAGTAATATGTTGGAGGAGATTAAACCGTGATTTGATGGGGCCGCGTTCTCCATGGCTCTCCGATGAAGATGCTAGTTTTCTGTAGCAACATGTCTCGCTTCCCCCTCCTCTCCTCTAGCCTGCGCTCAGCACTGGTCCTTTGCGTGGACCCGTTTTACGGCAACCTGCATTTACGTTCGACTTGAATCCGCCGGTCGTGGCTCTCGGATGAAGGCTGAGTTCTATGTCAGCCCAATGATTTTCGCTTCCGTGTCTGCTAGGCGGCAAAATGCCTGAGAAGTTGTATTTTGATGTCCACTGTCATCTTGGTCCTGGGTTAGTTGCCGTCATCATGTTCTTCTTGAAACACTTTTTTGTATCGTGCGCGACATCTTTAGAGCTGCGACCGTTCGATTCTGACGCACCTGGAGGGTCTGTTTTCAGAAGGTGCAGCATCAGTTGCCATCCAGCTACTCTGAAAGCTAAAACAGATGATAGGAAATAATGTGGATTAGAGAGACAGGAGAGTCTGCTCAACAAGTAGCCTAACAGATGACAAAATTGAATATGAAATATTTAGCATCAGTCACAAAACGCAGCCATAGCGTTCGAGTGATAGCTGTCCATGATCCTGAAACCCGGGAATGATTTCATTTCTGTAATACAAAAAAATACACTTAGTCTGATCTGACCCATAGGGGTTGATGTGTGTTCTGTATGTATAGCATGCATGCATTATTTTGGAATTATTACTGAATTATGGCCATGTGAATACTTCCATCAAGGTCAAAAGAAAGAAACATACCCACACTCCTTTCATTTGCTATGCCTGACATGTTCATCAGGTGCATGTCATTATACAATCATTATAACCTTTATATAACAACAATATAACATTTATTCATGGCACAATCAACCATTCAGGGTGACATGGGTTCAGGATTGAATCCAAGGACACTGATCATGTATTGTGTGGTTTGTTTGGCTGTGGACCTTGTTTTTTGTTTGTTTCTCTTCTATCCCACAGGCTTATCTTGCAACAGTCCTTCAAATACAAAACAAATAGTATAGCCTAAACACTGCAATAAAAGCAAAGATACATTTGAAACACACCATTTAAAAACCAAACAAAAGTTTTTCTTTCTCATTTAAACAGTTAAATAACTGACGATCCAGAGTGGTATAGATTGCATAAAACAGGTGAATAGCTAGATGAGCTTTGGTAAAGATTCCTGGCAACAAAGCTCCTTGAACTAATTTCAGCTTCTCTTCCTTCTCTCCTGTAGAATACTTGTTAGTTCCTTCTCTATTCTCCATACAAATGTCTTTACTACTCCTTCACGGATCCTTTGTAAATACCCGGTTGACCCAAAGGAAAGCATGAGAGAACGTCAGTGGAAAGTAACACCCCATCAAGCATTTGGAATTATTCTGCATCACTTTGAGTCCTTGCCATTGATGACTGCAATCTATAGACAATTGGCCACAGACGAGAAACTGAACTGAGGTCAGGGGTTATATTTAGCTTCTCAGAGTGGGAGTGCTGATCAAGGATCAGGTCCCCCTTGTCCATGTGATCTTTTTCATTGTGATCAAAAGTTCAAACTGAAGCTACATCAGCACTCTTACTATGAGATGCTTTAAGAATATGGGCCCAGTTGTCTGAGAGGTAGCTGGTCTGAAAGCTGTGCTATATACAGTAGAGTGTAGTGTAGAGGATACAGACTGATAAGTTGATCAGAGGTTTGCTGATAGAGAAAAAAACATATATTTATTTCTGTCTGTCTTATTGCATTTCCTTCTTTATAAATCTCTCTCTCACACACACACACACACACACAAAGGCATATATGCAGAAGAAAGTAATATAAACACTCAGAAACACAATCAAACACTAATGTGCACATACTGTATATACACAAATCAAATGACCACATGCATACACACATACAGTATGCATGCAAAGACAATGACACGCAAACACACTTGACATGGCGGGTTAACAGGAGGGATGGTTTGAAGATTTTCAGGATTTACACAGAATTGGTTATGCAAACATAGATGCATTCCAGGAAACAATTATTGACAATAGAGCAGGCACACACACACACACACACACACACACACACCATATGGAGTAGAAAGGCAGGCTACTACTTCATTGCTTATGAGAAACACCTGCTATTGGTAGTTTGTTGTGTGGTGTCTTTTTGATGTATCATATACTAATGTTTGATCATTTTTGCATTATTGTCTTTTTCTTGTTGATCTCATTAAAAACATCCTACATTCTTAAGTATCAGTTCTGAATCAAGTATGGGGTATAGTGGGGGAAAATGTTTTCTAATGATTAAGCTTTTGGTGGCGTTTCCCCCAACTATATTGCAGGCGTTGCATTTCATCAACCAATGTTTGTGCTCCACGTCATTGACTGCACAATTAGGCATCAGATTGCTATATCATATGATGTGGTTAGCTGATATGTTAAAGTTGAATGGCGCAGAAGGTAGATGACTTCCGTTTTACGGGCTCTTAACCAATTGAGCTATTTTGTGTTTTTTCGCGTTATTTGTAACTTATTTTATATATAATGTTTCTGTCACCATCTCTTATGACTGAAAAGAGCTTCTGGATATCAGGACAGCGATTACTCACCTCGTACTGGATGAAGATTTTTTCTTTAACGAGTCTGACGCAAAGGATTTACTTCAGACACCTGGCAATGCCCTCATCCCCGTCATTTGCATTAGAAAGAGACAGAGATATTGGGGACATAGGTAATGGGTGCCTTATCTGATGGTGAGTGGGTAATGTGCCTCTACCATCAGTCCTATTAGCTAACGTACAAATATTGGATAACAAAATAGACAAGCTACGATCACGAATATCCTACCAACGGCACCTTAGAAAGTATAATATCTGAGGCCTCCCTACTGGCGCAGTTGTCTAAGGCACTGCATTGCAGTTGTGCCACTAGAGATCCTGGTTTGAGTCCAGGCTCTGTTGCAGCTGGCTGGGACCGGGAGACCTATTGGGTGGCGAACAATTGGCCTAGTTTCGTCTGGATTAGGAGAGGGTTTGGCAGGCAGGAATGTCCTTGTCCCATCGTGCTCTAGCGACTCCTGTGGAGGCCGGGCGCATGCATGCTGACACAGTCACCAGGTGTACGGTGTTTCCTCTGACACATTGGTGTGGCTGGATTCTGGGATTAAGTAGGCATTGTGTCAAGAAGCAGTGCGGCTTGGTTGGGTCATGTTTCAGACGACGCATGGCTCTCAACCTTCGCCTCTCCCGAGTCTGTACAGGAGTTGCAGTGATTAGACAAGACTGTAACTACCAATTAGATACAATGAAAATGGGAAAAAAAGGGTAAAAGTAAAATAAATAATGTAATATTTTATGCTTCACCAAGTAGTGGCTGAACGACGACATAGTTTGTCACGACTTCGTCGAAGTCGGTCCCTCTCCTTCTTCGGGCGGTGTTCGGCGGTCGACGTCACCGGCCTTCTAGCCATCACTGATCCATTTTTCATTGGTTTTGTCTTGTCTTCCTTCACACCTGGTTCCAATCCCATCAATTACATGTTGTGTATTTAACCCTCTGTTTCCCCTCATGTCCTTGTCAGACATTGTTTGATTGTATGTGATGTGCATGTATTATGTTGGTGTGTGACGGGTTTTGTACCCACTTTTGTTATTTTGTACATTTTTGTTTTTGGAGTTTTATCAGCATTTATTAAACAACTCCGTTTTTACCAAGTTCGTTCTCCTGCGCCTGACTTCCCTGCCACCAACACACACCCATTACATGGTTAAAATACAGCTGCCGGGGTTTACACTGTATCGGCAAGATAGAACAGCTGCAACCATTAAGACAAGGGGTAGCTGCACGAAATCTTACATTAAGGAAGTCTCAAGGTTTTGCTCGCCTGAGGTAGAGTATCTCAGGATAAGCTGTAAACCACACTATATACCAAGAGAGTTTTCATCTATATTTTTCGTATCTGTCTATTTACTACCATAAACCGATGCTAGCACTAAGTCCGCACGGAGCTCCTAGTGGCCGGGGACTTTAATGCAGGGAAACTTAAATCCGTTTTACCTTATTTCTACCAGCATGTTAAATGTGCAACCAGAGGAAAAAAAACTCTAGACCACCTTTACTCCACACACAGAGACACGTACAAAGCTCTCCCTTCGCCCTCCATTTGGCAAATCTGACCATAATTATATCCTCCTGATTCCTGCTTACAAGCAACAACAAGCAACTACTAAAGCAGGAAGCACCAGTGACTCGGTAAATAAAGAAGTGGCCTGTCACGACTTCTACCGAAGGTAACTCCTCTCCCTGTTCGGGAGGCGGAGCGCCAATTTACTAGCCACCACTGATCCCTTTTTCCTTTTCTGTTTGTTTTGTCTGTGATTCTTTTTCACACCTGGTTTCATTTGCGTTAATATCTGTGTGTATAAGGGTAACCTGTTGCCTGCCTTAGTTTGTGCGGGATTAGACTTGTGTATTGTGCTCGATTGTATTTACAGTTTGTTGTTTTCACGGTTACGCATGTGTATTTGAGTGTCGGAACTGTGTTTGTTCCTCCGTGCGTTTGCACAAGTTCTCAGTATCGAGAGCGTATTTGTATTTTCGACTGTTCCATTTTTGTGTTGTTGGACTGTCTGATTAAAACACGCATCTCCGACATCCCTGCTCTTTTGCACCTGACTCCTACACCTCTCACCTAGACGCACGTTATCACATGGTCAGATGACACAGATGCTAAGCTACAGGACTGTTTTGCTAGCACAGACTGGAATATGTTCCGGGATTCTTCCGATGGCATTGAGGAGTACACCACATCAGTCGCTGGCTTCATCAATGAATCCATCAATGACGTCATCCCACAGTGACCGTACGTACATACCCCAACCAGAAGCCATGGATTACAGGCAACATCTGCACTTACCTAAAGGGTAGAGCTGCCGCTTTCAGGGAGCTGGACTCAAACCCGGACGCTTTTAAGACATCCAGCTATGCTGAATCGTAGTACTACACCGGCTCCGACACTCGTCAGATGTGGCAGGGTTTGAAAACTATTACAGACTACAAAGGGAAGCGCTGCAGTGAGCTGCTCAGTGACACAAGCCTACCAGATAAAGCTAAATTACTTATATGCTCGCTTAGAGGCAAGGAACACTGAAGCATGCATTAGAGCCAGTGGCGATTTTAGCATGTAAATCTTGGTGGGGACAAAAAAAAAAGTGGGATGCATGCCAGCAAAGCCACTACACAACGCAACACTAAAAAAATACATTAGTTGCACTACGACAGTGATAAATGGTGCCCACAAACTGTTAGGGCCTACATAAAGCTGTCCCAACAGCAGAGTCCCAACAGCTTACCACTGCTACACCTGGCTTTCAGCGGAGCCTTGTCTGGCATCGAAAGAGTTAATTCAGCCTCATTTACTGCCTTTAAAAAAACATAGCTGATATGGCAGACTTGCTTAAACAAATGTGGATTCTACTGACAATTGAGATGTACAAACTATGGCATAAGGGGACGACAAGCGAATAAGAGGCAATCCATACTTTCGATTAAGACTTAATGAGCAAGTGAAGACGGACGTTGTCAATATGACTATTTGTTCAGCACTTTTGAAATGTACAGCGACAGAATTCAGAACATGGGCCGTTTAAGTTAAAACCGCAGGATAAATGAATGGAGCAGATAAACAGACAATGAAAGGTCTTACAATATTTGATGATTACATTTCTCTAAAACAGGTTATGGGCCATTTGTGCACCACCAAGTTAGAACCGTAAGCAAAAATAAGAGGTGAAAATAGACCAAATTATTATGGTGAGGCACATTGAACGCCATTTGGGTCTTTACGTGTCAAAAAAGATACAAGTCACATAACGCTATTTGACGCGTTAAATAAGCTTTTAATTTGACACGTCAAATTACACAATTCTATCATAGAATGTGCAAGCCAAGCACGACCAATACTATCAGTAGCACTGTCAAAGCTGTACAAAATAGTAGCCAAACAAGCACACACCGGGCCACGAGCGATGTGTGTACAATATTGCGTTAGTGAGGCACATAAGCTACTAACAGCTTACTACACAATATACACTTAGTATTACTTTCTTAGCTACATTATACATTTCTCCCTTGCATAATACATCATTGATGCAGCAGCATACATTATATTTTTTGGGACTCACCGTGTGAAGGTGGCGCAGCGACCCTTTGTGGGCAAATTTTGTCTAAGTCTGGCATTCTCTGGATTTATGGTGGAAACTCCACAGAGCCACTCTGTTGAATAGCAGGCTAACATTAGTGGTTTCTTTGCAATGCTTGCAGTTAGGCACTTATTCCTTCCAAATTACTCATTGTTAAATTTGCGATTTCCAACTTGTGTAATCTTTATGTACAATGGCCGATGAGCACAGATACGTTTTATCTATAATTTCTCTTCATTATTTATCTTCATATGACAAGGATTAAAAAGGATTTGCCAGTAGATTGTCAACTTGATGACAACTGATGACGACTGCTAGCTAAGACTTTGAAAGTAAGACATTGACATGATCACTCCAATCAAAGGTATTGTAGATATAACATGATTTGATGTTGTTCTATCTGTGGCCAGACCTGAGTCTTCTTGGATCGGCACTTCTAATATAACTCTATGGCAGAACCCAAGGGGCTAACATTTTTGAGCCTTAAGCTTAGAATTGGCGACGACGTACTGTCCCATTAGAAACAGAAAACTGAGCCAATCTGGCTCAACGCTCTGCATTTTATGCAGGCTAGCCCCACCACCACAGAAAGCACTGAGCTAGGCTGAAACATCTGCATTTGAAGCTGCCTTACTCAAGAAAGCAATTTGTTTGCGATTAAAAAAAAAAAGTTTTACATTGTTTGCAAACTGATTTGTGACATGTGTTAATACCAAATAACATTTATACTTAAAAATAAAATTTTTACCTAAAAATGTGGTGCTCAAAACAGGTGGGGCTCTGCCACTGATGAGAGTATCAACTATTCCGGACGACTGTGTGATCACGCTCTCTGTAGCCGATGTGAGTCAGACCGTTAAACAGGTCAACATTCACAGAGCTGCAGGGCCAGACGGATTACCAGGACGTGTACTCCGAGCATGCGATGGCCAACTGGCAAGTGTCTTTACTGAAATGTTCAACCTGTCCCTGACTGAGTCTGTAATACCAACATGTTTCAGGCAGACCACCATAGTCCCTGTGCCCAGGAACACTAAGGCAACCTGCCTAAATGACTACAGAACTGTAGTGATCACGTCTGTAGACATAAAGTGCTTTGAAAGGTTGGTCATGGCTCACATCAACACCATTATCCCAGAAAGACTAGATCCACTCCAATTTGCATACCGCCCCAACAGATCCACAGATGATCCCTATCTCTATTGCACTCCACACTGCCCTTTCCCACCTGGACAAAAGGAACACCTATGTCAGAATGCTATTCATTGACTACAGCTCAGCATTCAACACCATAGCACCCTCAAAGCTCATCACTAAGCTGGGACTAAACACCTTCCTCTGCAACTGGATCCTGGACTTCCTGACGGGCCGCCCACAAGGTGGTAAGGGAAGGTAACAACACATCTGCCACGCTGATCTTCAACACGGGGGTCCCTCAGGGGTTTGTGCTCAGTCCCCTCTTGTACTCCCTGTTCACCTATGACTGCATGGGCAGGCATGACTCCAACACAATCATTAAGTTTGCAGGCGACACAACAGTGGTCGGTCAGTTATGATCACCACTTTATTTTAAGATAGTGAAATGTCAGAATAATAGTAGAGAGAATTATTTATTTCAGCTTTTATTTCTTTCATCACATTCCCAGTAGTCAGAAGTTTATATACACTCAATTAGTATTTAGTAGCATTGCCTTTAAATTGTTTAACTTGAGTCAAACGTTTCGGGTAGCCTTCCACAAGCTTCCCACAATAAGTTGGGTGAATTTTGGCCCATTCCGCCTGACAGAGCTGGTGTAATTGAATCAGGTTTGTAGGCCTCCTTGCTCGCATATGCATTTTCAGTTCTTTTCACAAGTTTTCTATAGAATTGAGGTCAGGGCTTTGTGATGGCCACTCCAATACCTTGACATTGTTGTCCTTAAGCCATTTTTCCACAACTTTGGAAGTATGCTTGGGGTCATTGTCCATTTGAAAGACCTATTTGTGACCAAGCTTTAACTGATGTCTTGAGATGTTGCTTCAATATATCGACATAATTTTCTTTCCTCATGATGCCATCTATTGTATAAAGTGTACCAGTCCCTCCTGCAGCAAAGCCCCCACACAACATGATGCTGCCACTCCTGTGCTTCACGGTTGGGATGGTGTTCTTCAGCTTGCAAGCCTCCCCCTTTTTCCTCCAAACATAACACGGGTCATTGTGGCCATACAGATACATTTTTGTTTCATCAGACGAGATGACATTTCTCCAAAAAGTACGATCTTTGTCCCCATGTGCAGTTGGAAACCGTAGTCTGGCTTTTTTATGGCGGTTTTGGAGCAGTGGCTTCTTCCTTGCTGAGCGGCCTTTTAGGATATGTCGATATTGGACACGTTTGACTGTGGATACTTTTGTACCTGTTTCCTCCAGCATCTTCACAAGGTCCTTTGCTGTTTTTCTGGGATTGATTTGCACTTTTCGCACCAAAGTATGTTCATCCCTAGGAGACAGTACGCGTCTCCTTCCTGAGCGGTATGGTCCCATGGTGTTTATACTTGCATGCTATTGTTTGTATAGATGAACATGATACCTTCAGGCGTTTAGAAATTGCTCCCAAGGATGAACCAGACTTGTGGAGGTTTACAATTTTTGTCTGGGGTCTTGGCTTATTTCTTTAGATTTTCGCATGATGTCAAGCAAAGAGGCACTGCGTTTGAAGATAGGCCTTGAAATACATCCACAGGTACACCTCCAATTGACTCAAATGATGTCAGTTAGCCTATCAGAAGCTTCTAAAGCCATGACATCGTTTTCTGGAATTTATGACTCCAACCTAAGTGTATGTAAACTTCCGACTGTACATTGGCAATGGACCTTGTCAACTTGCAAAAGAGCATGTTCACACTGACAATATAGCATATGTGTAATGGACACTGTCCAATCGCTCGTTGGTGTTGATTTCAGCCTGTCCATTTGGTGATGGTAAATCCCTTATTAAATACATTGGAAATGTACAATGTACACTTTTACATTTTATCAACCACTTAAAATCTGCATATCAGCCATTATCGGAATATCCCTTCAGTGTGTCTGTGTGCTGCTTGTGTGCCAGAGGGAGCCATTGCCCAAGGAGAGAGAGCACAACATTCCAGCTGCTGGTATAAAATAATGACAGACAGACTAAATAGATAGCAAATTCAAAACATAACTTGTTGCAGTTATCTCGCTAGTTAACTATAGCTAAATAAGCATTAATGTCATTGTCACCTTTCCACTGGCACTAGGTAGCCTAAATAAATCTGCACCATTGGAAAGCTGGAATTTCCCTCTATTAAACAGTAGCTATGTAATTGCGACAGTGTTACAAATATTCCAACAATAGCCTGATTGACAAAGAACTTTCTGTGCATAGATCTCACCTGAAACATTCATATTTGAGCCTTATATATAAACATGTCTAGTTAGATACCTTGCTTTGAAGCTGCCTACATTATTGATTTGATCCCCGATTCATTGAATGAGGTAATCATTTTCTAAAGACAAAAGTATGGTTGTAATGTCGCACAATTTTCTAACAAGAGTGGCAACCATCCTCCAGCATGCTTGTGCATGCTTTTGTTCAAGCCCTGGTCTAACCACATTGTAGGCTAAACATCAGCTCCTCAACAGGACCTTGATAAGCAGACTTATCAAGGTGTTTCAGGGCTGGATCAAAAGCTAACCCTCTGCATGTTGACAACATGTGACTAACAGTGCAGTTCTACTTTGTGGGGCGTTAAGTGCCTTGATCAACGGCACAACAGCTAGAGATGGTAAGCCATGGGAGCAGACACATCAGCCTTCCAGTGTCAGTAATGATTTATTTTTCTTGTAAGCTGTAATAATATTCATGAACATTTGGTTAAAAGGCATGAAGAAATCATGGAAAATGTGTAGGAACCCTTAACAATGAATGATCAGAGGTATCTGTACATGTATAGCATAAAATAATTTGTGAATTTCGGTGAGCATAGTCCAATGGACAGACTTAGAAAAAGACAGCTCCTGCACTTCTTTCATCCCAAGCACTGTCAGCAAGCATGACATAGCTGGTTGCATAGTAACTGCGTTATTTTACATGGAACTATTACACTTGCAAGTTATCAAAACACTGTTTAGAATATCTACATAAGTTCAGCAGTTTCACTCTTCTCATATTACTCTGTAGACTACTGACCGATTCAAAACTTCCTCCTGGAAGAATCTTGGTCAGTAGCTGCAGAGTGCTATAAGAAGAATGCCATCTTCCTGCATCTCACACCTGCCTGTATTTATTGAACTCTGTCTGCTGGACCCATGGGTTGAAGCAAACTCTGTCATATCCAGGATGGAGTGCCACATGACTGCACCTATCCATAACCTGTGATACATTCCATAGATGGAAGGGACTTCATAACCCACTGGAGACTTGAAAACAGAACCTCACCCAGAGAGCTGTGCATGTCAGTGTGTGGTTAGACAGCCAAACGCATAGAATAGATCATAGAAATAGAATGGAATGTCATTCCAGTTCTGGGACAGCTGAAGTTGTACCAGGGATTGCTATGTTCCTTGTTCTATCTGTGGCTGTACTCTTCACACAACTTATTTTAATTTGCTAGGTAAAGTGTAGGCATACTGTCTTTATAAGCAAATCAATATGATAGCCTATTTCCAGCAGACACTGTTGTAACACAAACACACCCATTGATTTTGTGTTAATAAATGTATCTACATGCCATCTTGAGACTCAGGAGGGGAGAAGTCCTCAACTTCAAAACTTTTCTCCATAGCAAAGCTAGCTTAGCTTACCTCGCTATCACTAAGTTACTCACTACTGCTCTTGTTTGTTTGCTGTGATGGCACAGACACACCCAAGAAATACCCACATTAAACCACACCCCAAAGACAACTCTTGTTTGTGCTTCAGTAATGGCCGATGCATTTCTTAATGAGCACCAGAAGAAACACATGTGCAATCGGTTACTGCAGTCAAAGTTGTTGGGATGTCATGTGTCCGACTTATAACAGTACAGTCATAACATCTTAAGTATTACGAAACTCATATTCAATCAAATAAACCTTACGAAGCAAATAAGCCAGACATTTTTTTGTTGACCAAATTCGACACCAAAACTCCTTGCTTGCTAGGCGAAGCAATGGGCCTCTCTCTTAGTGTTGCCAACTCCTCAGTAAGGAAAGTAGCTATTGGCTGTCCTAAAAGTTGCTAGAAGTCGCTAAATGATGTCATAACCTAATTTGCATAATTGGCCATGTGCATGTAATTGTGATGGACGCTGTAGGAGAGAGGAGTAAGGTCGTGGGAGAGACAAAAAGTGACAAAAACACCCTAAATATGTTTAGAACTACAAATGAGCAAGCTGCAGAGAGTGGCACACACAGCGCTTTATGGACCCCATTGTTAATCCCCATCATAACAGAGGCATTGTCAGTCCCTATACCAGGAGTTTCTCTTTTTTAAGACAACACTTCTCAAGAAAAGCCACAACAGCACGGGCTATAGATTTGGCATCTCCTCCCTCCAACTCAACAAACCACAGAAATGTTGATACAATTGTCTGCTTGGTGTCACTAAAGTACCTTATCACAACCCCCAGGTACTTAGAAACACTTACATCCGTGGACTCATCGAGGAGGAGGCTGAAACGCTGGTCACCCACATCTGCGACCAACTATTTCAGAAAGTATGGTGCTAGAACACCATTAATAATTTCTGTGCACTTTGTCCTGTGCATTTTGAAGTGGGTAGCAGCAGTGGAGTCTGAGAACGCAGCTCTACATGCTTCTCCAGTGTAATCACATGCCAGCATGGAACAGTGTTCCGCGATAGCTAATGCCATGGTGGCCTCAGCCTTTTTTGCAGAGTAAATTTTTTAACCATAAATGGCAGCTTGTTTTGGGTGGAACTGTTATAAGGCTTTGCCTTTTGAGTATGTTTATGAGTTGTCATGTGTTTTTTTACATCACTAAGTTTGGCTTAGAAATCAGCCTTACAGGCAGTATGCCCGTGTATCATCTCCAATAAACGTCTTCAGCCAGCCTTTGAATTCAGGTTTTGATTTCCACTCCTTTCTGTATTTTTGAGTGTACAGTTTAGACTGAGACAGGATGAGCTAGCCAGCTAGATGTTTAGCTTATGTCACAGAGAGGCACACACACAGTGGACAAGGTGAGTAAGTGACTGAGGCTGTTTAAGTCAAATGCAGTGCTTTATTTTTGTGCAGTTATTTATTTTAGACAAAGAACATTTTACATTTACATCCCGCCCTGAATGTAAGCCAGGGCGGGATCAGCCAGCGGCGGCTTCCCGCATGCGCGATTCATTTGCAGTCTGAATGCGGAGGGGGGAACATCTCCTGCTCTGACTGCATCTGGGAGGGACTGCTGAGGACTGGGCTGCCTGTGAGTGCTTTGGGATGGGGGTGGGGCCCACGCAGCACCCACTGCTCGTTGAGAAGTGTAAGAACGATACCTGCTTTCACGTCAGAGTCTCCAAAAGTCTCCAATAACACCAGAAAAAGTTGCTAGATTTGTCGCCAGTCGATTTTTTGAAAATGTGTCGCTAGCGGGGTCTGAATACTCGCTAAATATAGCGACAAATTCACTAAGTTGGCAACACTGCTCTCTTTTCCTCTTACTCTCTGGTGTAGTTCACCTTTAAAGCCCTTCCTGATAGAGGTTCATACAAATCCTGATAGTTTAGCAATTGTTAGAATGGCAGGTGTCATATTTTTTTAACAGTTTACACACATGCAGTACTATGTATGTGATTATTATTTACACATAATTAAAGGTTTTACTGATTTTCAGGGCAGATTACCAGATCTTCTCACCTTCTTTCTATTTACTGTAGGAATACCTTTTTAAAAAAGCTGTTATTATAGGTTTTGTGTATTTAAAGAATCTTACAAATAATTGTAATCCTAAAAACATTATCTAAATTATCTTATCTATTTTTAATGTACCAACTTAATTGAGGCTGGCGAGGATGAGGAGCAACATCAGCTTGAGAGAGGGGGAAAGCTACCACATCTTCTTCTGCTACAGAAGCACTGACTGGAGTTGGGCCCACTCCCTGGTCAGTCCTACAGTCCTACGGCATGCAGGTCTGCTACCATGAGAGGACCTTTGTCCCCAGCTGTACCGTGTTGGAGAACATGTTCGACTGAAACCAGGAGAGTCAGAAGGTGCTGCTGGTCCTTAGCCATGAGTTTGTGAGGAGCCGCTGGTATCTCCTGGAGGCCAACATGTCCATGTTCAGAGATTGTCTGGAGCGGAAGCCCGTGCTGCCTGAGCTACTGGATCGAAGAGTTCCCGTCCCTCTGTACCTCTGTCACCTCACTTACTTGGAGGTCAGAGACCCAGACTTCCTCAGTAAAGTGCTCAAGAAGCTCTGCACTCCCAACCTGCAGCTCCGGGGTGTGATGCCCTTCCAGCCTCTTTCCATCTACAACGGGAAGGCCCACAGCCTCTGAGTAACGTCAACAAGGAAGGGCTCCACAAATGGGAGGCACTTGGTCATTCAGGACCAGGAGAAGAATAGCAAGGCTGTACGGATGATCAACAGTGTCTCTCAGACCAAAGTGTGGCTGCGTCCTCTGTGGCTTCGGAATTCTGGTCGTTATTTCCTTTTAATTTGTGTCCAATTAAGACACCCAGTAACATAATAAAAAAATCCCCATCAAAATATGTCAGATTAAGCTAGATCAACAACCAATTTCACAGAGCTTACAGAATTTTCCAAAGAATAATAGGCAATTGTTGCACTATCCAGGTGTGGAAAGCTCTTAGAGGCTTACCCAGAAAGACGCACAGCTGTAATTGCTGCCAAAGGTGCTTCTACAAAGTATTCACTAGGAGTTGTGAATACTCATGTAAATTCGATATTTCTATACATAATTTTCAAGAAATTTGCAAAAATGTCTAAAAACATGTTTTTACTTTGTCATTATTGGGTATTGTGTATAGACGGGTAAGAGAAGAAAATATATTTAATACATTTTGAATTCAGGTATGAATATTTTCTGAAGGCACTGTACATAACAGAAACTAATATAATAGCATAGTATAACGTTACTGTAAGATGGAAAAACACCACCTATTTTTTTATGAGATTTTAGGATGAATTTGCAAATGGTCAAATTTGTCTTTAACTTCTTGATTCTACTTGAGACGCATATGTCTCAAGTAGGCACCTGGAAATGCAAATGCGCTACGCTAAATGCTAAATGTACTCGTTTAAACTCAAACCTTGATCAAAATTCACAAGCAGGGTATTGAATTAAAGCTACACTCGTTGTGAACCTAGCCAACAAGTCAGATTTTTTAAATGCTTTTCGGCGAAAGCATGAGAAGGTATTATCTGATAGCATGCACCACCTGAAAATGCCTGAATGCGACGTAAACAAAGACTCTGCTTATCCGACGCAGCACAAAACGCAGAAATAAAATATAAAACATTCATTACCTTTGACGAGCTTCTTTCTTGGCACTCCTATATGCCCCATAAACATCACTATTGGGTCTTTTTTTCGTTTAAATCGGTCCATATATACCCAAAATAGCTTTCTATAGAAGCTGTGTCATTCAGAAAAAAACATCGTTTTTAAACGCTGCGTCATTTTTTTAAAATTAAAAAAGTAGACGATAAACTTTCACAAAACACTTCGAAATCCTTTTGTAATCCAACTTTAGGTATTAGTAAACGTTTATAATCTATCAAAATGATTACAGGGCGATGTATATTCAATAGCTCCTCGTGTGCAAATCAATGCCTGCCCATGTCCACATTAACAACATCCGGGTGGAGACTGGAAGAAACGGAAGCCAGATAGATGGATTTTCCAACAATAAATTCAATTGAAAATGACGACAATGGCGACATCGTGTGGAATTTGTATGAATTGCATGCAGGTCGATATTACATTTTGTCCTCTTTTAACAACCCATGGAAGTGACTTACGGAAATTATTTTTAGCTTTCAGAGAGCAGTTTTTCTTGCGTTTTTCAATGAAACACACGATCTGTTATAGTCACAGCCGTGATTTAACCAGTTTTAGAAACTTCAGAGTGTTTTCTATCCACACATACTAATCATATGCATGTACTATATTCCTGGCATGAGTAGCAGGACGCTGAAAAGTTGCGCGATTTTTAACAGAATGTTCAAAAAAGGAGGGGGTAGAAGTAAGAGGTTTTAATGCAGCCAAAAAACAACAGCACACACACTGGGTAAAATATGTTCTTTGATTGTAAAATAACACAGGTATGTTACAATGTATTAACACCATCAACTCTAAAATTCACTCACTGTACATAATTCAGAGCAACACTGTACTTCAAAACCACACTGTACATTACTCAAGAAAATGTAAATGCATATTCCAATGAAATTGACTGAAATCAAATGATTGGCATGCAGATGCTGTATGGACATTTCACCTGTAAAACTTGAAAAACTATCATTCACAATTGACGGTGGGAAATGTGAAGGTTGGGTGACAAAAAAAGGCATGCATAAAGTAGACGTAAAGAATCACACTCGCAGAATGTGATACAGATTTTGGACTCTAGGGAAGAGGCTCCCATGGGTGCGACGGGGGCAAAACGGGGTGGTTACCTTCCGAAATGCAGCTACAGCCACATTTAAACTCAACTGAAGACTCTATGAAAATGTATACGGTGTGTATTCAGGATACTTTGAACATTAAATGAACACTCAAAATTCTACGACTTTGTTACTCTGAGATTTTTGGGGGATGAAACTTTAACATCTTTATTTTGGGAGGTTTGACACTTTATTCAGACAGTAATGAAGTGGGGAGAAAGGCAAATGCTAGAAACAGTGGGAAAGTTGGAAGCAGGGATCCCTGCTCTCAGGTGGAAAGTTGTACGCGCAGGGGTGTGTTATCACTACACCAAGACTTTGCACAGGAAATAATAATATTAATGGTTGATGGCAGTGGGTAACCAAATCAAAGATTGCAGTATCGTTCTCCATAGACTGCTTTCAAGGAAAGGACACTAACATTTTGTATTTTGCAATTTGGGTGAACTCTCTCTTTCAAATAGGTCTCGAATAAAATCCTGCTTGCTCCCCAGGAGGGTTGGTCATCCCTGATCTATGTTTCCCAAGTGCTGGGTGTTTGAAAATGTTCTTGCTATAACAATAATTTCTCAAAATCACCCAACCTTCAAGAAAAATAGAATGAATATCAATATTCAGGTAGTTTATGTCTATTAGTTGAAGATCCTTGCCATCATCTTACTCTACATAGACAAAATGTGAGTTTATGAGTTGAGTCCCCTTACCATTTCTGTCAAGCATGTGCACAACATTAAAATGTCAAAAATTACATTTGATTCCTGGAGCATTTAATAGCCAAGCTTTTTTGTATGACTTATTCAAAACTGTCCATGAATGGCTGCAATAATTCATAGCTTCATATAATACATTTTCAACGACACAAGCAGGCATATCAGATTACCCTGGCAAAATTGGGAAGAAGTGGAATAATAACATAAGTGTGGAGAATAACAGTAGTGATCTTGCTGACAAGCACACTAATTGTTGATTATTTTAGACCAATGTTAATAATGATAATTGTTCCACTAATCAGCCTAAATAAAGTAAATAGATAGTCAAATCTCCTGAAGACAAGATTACATAAATCTACCCCTACACCCTAACTCAAATATTTGTATGTTCATTGTCCCTCCTCTAGAATCAAACTTACATTTTTCAGTTCACAATCTGTTTGACAAAATGATGTTCATAGCTACAAATCAGGTCACCCTACAGAAGTACCCTGCTAAAACACACGCAGCAATATACAATCACATCTGGTTTGTGCTTAGTGGGACTATCATTTGTTTTTCAACATGACAATGACCCAACACACATTCAGGCTGTGTAAGGGCTATTTGACCAAGCAGGAGGGTGATGGAGTGCTGTATAAGATGACTTGGCCTTCACAATCACTCGTCCTCAACACAATTGAGATGCTTTGGGATGAGTTGGACAGCAGAGTGAAAGAAACTCAGCCTACAAGTAAGTGCTCAGCATACTGTATGTGGGAACTCCTTCAAGACTGAATATGGATGAGAGAATGCCAAAAGTGTGCAAAGCTGTCATCAAGGCAAAGGGTGTCTACTTTGAAGAATCTCAAACAAAAAACATGTTTTGATTTGTTTAACACTTTTTTGGTTACTACATGATTACAAATGTGTTATTACATAGTTTTGATGTCTTCACTATTATTCTACAATGTAGAAAATAGTACAAATAAAGGAAAAACCCTGGAATGACTAGGTGTGTCCAAACTTTTGACTGGTACTGTAAGTATTCAGTACCCTTTGTTATGAGACTCGAAATTGAGCTCAGGTGCTTCCTGTTTCCATTGATCATCCTTGAGATGTTTCTACAACTTAATGAGAGTCCACCTGTGGTACATTCAATTGATTGGACATGATTTAGAAAGGCACACACCTGTCTATATAAGGTCCCACAGTTGACAGTGCATGTCAGAGCAAAAACCAAGCCATAAGGTCGAAGGAATTGTCCGTAGAGCTCCGAGACAGGATTGTGTTGAGGCACAGATCTGGTGTACCAATGCATTTCTGCAGCAATGAAGGTCCCCAAGAATACAGCGGCCTCCGTCCTTTTTAAATGGAAGAAGTCTTCCTAGAGCTGGCTATCCGGCCAAACTGAGAGAAGAGAAGTGCCTTGGTCAGGGAAGCGACCAAGAACGTGATGGTCACTCTGACAGAGCTCTAGAGTTCCTCCGTGGAGTTTGGAGAACCTTTGTCGTGGAAATTTCCTGTATTACCAAATCATGAGAGAGCAAACCACACACAAGTCAGAGTTATCATAGAGTCCATCTTTATTTATATGAGCTTCACCATAGCCCTGTGACTCTCAGATCAATTCAGTGTCTATAAATGAATTCTCTGATAGTGCTTACAAAACAGTCCTTAGTATCATTTATAGCCAAGACACACCCATCAAAGCTCACATGATGAATAACAGATCTTAGGAACATTATACAAAGAACCTTTTACCAGAAAAAGGAGTATTCCATAGCCAGACAGCATTGGCTATAAATTATTGTTCAGTTTGGTCTCCTAAACCAAAGCTCTTATCTCGTTCTTGGTACCACTTAGAACCAAAAACATTACCCCATTCAATGGCATATATCAAATACACCCCCTCCTGGACAAGCTTACAGAGAGATGTGACTGGCACACAGACATTGTGTAGCCAACCTAACTTGTTCCCCATTAATCACACCATCCCTTCACATGGTTTAGGAATAGTTACAGACACATTCACAGATAAGACTAACCCAACCTCTCCCCTCTCTGGGCCCAAGTAACTTTACCCACATAAGCATACTTATGAAAATAAAACATCTTATTTATAAATGTTACCTAAAGAATTCTGATTCTGCCACGACACCTTGCAGAAGGATAACCATCTCTGCAGCACTGCCCCAATCAGGCCTTCATGGTATTGTGGCCAGACTGAAGCCTTTCCTCAGTAAAAGGCATGACAGCACACTTGGAGTTTGCCATACGGCACCTAAAGGCTCTCAGACCATGAGAAACAAGATTCTCTGGTCTGATGATACCAAGATTGAATGTCACGTCTGGAGGAATCCTGGCACCATCCCTACGGTGAAGCATGGTGGTAGCAGCATCATGCTTTGGGGATGTTTTGTCAGAGGCAGGGACTGGGAGACTAGTCAGGATCGAGGCAAAAATGAACGGAGCAAAGTACAGAAATGAAAACCTGCTCCAGAGCGCTCAGGACCACAGACTGGGGGCGAAGGTTCACCTTCCAACAGGACAACAACCCTAAGCACAAAGCTGTAATCGCTTCCACAGATGCTTCAACAAAGTACTGAGTAAAGAGTCTGAATACTTATGTAAATGTGCTATTTCACATTTCATTTTTTTTTTTTGGGGGGGGGGGGCAAAAATGTTAACCTGTTTTTTGCTTTGTCATTATGGGGTATTGTGTGTAGATTGATGGGGGGGAAACACAAGTTAATCCATTTTAGAATAAGGCTATAACGTAACAAAATGTGGAAAAAGGGTGGCGCAGTGGTTAAGGGCGCTGTACTACTCTGGGTTCGCGCCCAGGCTCTGTCGCAACCGGCCACGACCGGGAGGTCCGTGGGGCGACGCACAATTGCACAATTGGCCCATCGTCATCTGGGTTAGGGAGGGCTTGGGGAGGGCTCCTTGAGCTGACGCACAATTGGCCCATCGTCGTCTGGGTTAGGGAGGGCTTGGCATCCTTGACTCATCGCGCACCAGCGACTCCTGTGGCGGGCTGGGCGCAGTGCACGCTAACCAAGGTTGCCAGGTGCACAGTGTTTCCTCCGACACATTGGTGCTTCTGGGTTGGATGCACTCTGTGTTAAGAAGCAGTGCGGCTTGGTTGGGTTATGTATCGGAGGACGCATGACTTTAAACCTTCGTCTCTCCCGAGCCCGTACGGGAGTTGTAGCAATGAGACAAGATAGTAGCTACAAAACAATTGGACACCACGAAATTGGGGAGAAAAAAAGGGGTCAAATAAAAATTATTAATAATTAATAATTAATATATATATATATATTTTTTTTTTAAATATTTTTAAAAAATGTGGAAAAAGTCAAGGGGTCTGAATACTTTCCGAAGGCACTGTATGTGGCACTTATTCAAATAAAATGTTCCAACTAGTTCACAGGTTGCTGTCAATGTGGACCCCAATAACTCTTAAGACTCAATTGAATTAAACCACACTGTTTACTTGGTTGAGATGGCACCTTATTCCCTACATAGTGCACTACTTTTGACTGGAGCCTTATGGGTTCTGGTCAAAAGTAGTACACTTTATATGGAATAGAGTGCCATTTCAGACAAATCCATACACTCAACAGGGACTGGTTGGGAAGGGAACAACAACAGACATTCAGTCCCACGGTACCTCTGTGACCTTTTCTCGAGAGGGAACATCTTTGCCGAGAGCCCCAGGAGGATCCTATTTTGGAGGACTCCCGTGGCTTGCCCATCTCTCTCAAGAACCCCACATGGCTCACTGATTCTCTCTACTCAAAGCATGGCCAGGCAATGCACTCTTTCTCCTCTCACTCAACAGGCATGGCTACTGGAGGTGGATTGTAAGGTACAAACATGAAAAAAACAGTACACCAGCAAAGACAGATGACCATTCTTGACTTTGTTCAAGGTCAATTGTCTGTCTTTACTAGTGTGCTGTTTTTCATGTAATGTACAAGTAGTACCATGTCTTCACTATTATTCTACAATGTAGAAAATAGTACAAATAAAGAAAAGCCCTTGAATGAGTAGGTGTGTCCAAACTTTTGACTGGTACTGTAGATCTATACTGGCATATCAAGAAGCTGATTAAACAGCATGATCACTACACAGGTGCACCTTGTGCTGGGGACAATAAAAGACAACTGCCGTTTTGTCACACATCACAATGCCACTGATGCCTCAAGTTTTGGTGGAGCGTACTATTGGCATGCTGACTGCAGGAATGAATTTCTCTACCATAACCCACCTCCAACATCATTTTAGAGACTTTGGCAGAACATCCAACCGGCCTCACAACCACAGACCACGTGTACGACATTGTGTTGGCGAGCGGTTTGCTGTCAACTGTCAACGTTGTGAACAGAGTGCCCCATGGTGACAGTATGGTTATGGTATGAGCAGGCATAAGCTACAGACAACGAACACAATTGCATTTAACAATGGCAATTTGAATGCAGAGATATAGTGACGAGATCCTGAGGCCCATTGTCGTGCCATTCATCCACCCCATCACCTCATGAGAAATCCATAGGTTAGGGCCTTTATTTCAATTGACTGATTTCCTTCTATGAACTGTAACTCAGTAAAATCGTAGAAATTGTTGCATATAGATGTAATTTAATTACCAGCTCTGACGAATGCCTTGAGGCCGATTACGTAAAGCTTACTAGGAAGAGAAGTGTGCGGGTTTCTTCTTTTTTTGTCTCAAATTAACAGATATATAAAAATCACTTTTTCTTTCATCAAAGTCAGTTAATTTACTGAAGTTAACATCATAACAACTGTTTAAATATGTAGATACCTGGACAATACATAAAGACCATCTTCTAATACCAATTCCCATATTTATTCAAAATATTTATTTTAGTTCCAAAACATGAGAATTGAAAAGATTGTTTTTTAAGATACAGTATAATATAATTTGCATTAAATGTAACAAATAGTTTAGGGGATAGACTCGGTCCTCGGGAACCCAAGGTTTGCAGTTTTGGTTTTTGCCCTAGCACTACACAGCTGATTGAAATAATCAACTAGTCATCAAGCTTTGATCATTTCAATCAGCTGTATAGTGTTAGGGCAAAAACCAAAATGTTTAACCCTTGATGTCTCCCTGTCAGTTTGGGAAACGATGGGATAGACAGTCTTTAAATATCTTAACACAATAGTCTGCATTGGTAAGGACATTGAAATAGCTTACCTCAATTACAGTAGATACACCATTAGATATAGGCCTACACTATATCCTTGAGTTCCCTTTGTCCATATTCAAATGTGTAGAAAAACACTGCATACCGCTGCCTTTTGATTCAGAAAACCCTTTAAAACAAACATTTATTTACACTCTAAAGAGATGTGTCAATCATAATGTGCTGAGTGTCCAGTGCTTGCATTAGATAACTTAATGGATTGGCTTTAACCATCACACTAGGTAGTCATTGTCATTCCGCAAAAACCCTGCTTTGGTAGACTCTGTTACCCATGACTCTCTAACAATCTTAAACCGTTTGGTAAATAGTCATCTGAGGGTTCTTAAAGCCAACACTTTTGTTTTCTCCACCACTATGACATGAGGGACCCCGAGCTTCTCCACTACTGTAACTCCGTGTAAGCGGAATTCCAGAGCCCAGACAGGTGTGTCCAGACAGGTGCTTTTAGGGTCTCCTATGTCTGCGTACCTGTCCTGGTAGACCCTGAAAGGTCTGAACATGCTAGTGGGGAGGTCATCCTAGCTATAGCGTTCCTCCAACTTAGCGATGCACTGTGCCGTCAAAGTGTCCACGCTACAAATCCGACCGAAGACTTCCCTCAGCTGCTGCTCGTCCGTGTCCACGAAGTAGCTGTCTCCGTAGCAGTCGTATTCCTTGGCAATGTACTCCTTGGTGGAGGGCAACATGTGTATCATGTGACACAGTTTCCATGGCACCACCTGCTTCCTGTGAAGGCACTCCAGCAGCCAGGCAGCCCACACCCCGTCGCGCTGGTCTGAAAAGATCAGGTTCTTCACATGTATGTTCTCCACAGCGGCGATCACACAGTAGGTGTCCGGTCCCTGGTTCTGGATCACAAAACCGCTACATCGGGCCACTGCTTTCTCTAGCTCCGCCTTGGGGTGCGCCTTATTTCCGTCCATAACGCAGACCTCCACATCCTCGAACATGTTTGTCTCCTTGATGACGTCAGATAGTTCCTGGGACTTGAAGTGGTCGATTACGCCAACAGACTTCTTGGGCTTGGCTGCTGCCGGTGCCTTTCGCTTCTTCTTTTCGGGCTCGTCATTGTCATTGATGCGGAGGTGGCGCGAGAACAACTTCCCAGACGGCTTGTTGTGAAACTGATTGAGCTCAGCTAGAGTCATGCACTCGTGCCACTCTTTGTCCTCCCGGATCTTCTCGATTCTGGGGAAGCGTAGCGTGCAGTTGGTTTTGTACATGTCACGATTGACTATTTCTGCTGCCTTCACCTGGATGATGACCGAGTTGCATGGGTCAATATAGACTTCCGGTCTCTCCCTCCCACACAGGAAAGAGGCCGGAGGGTCGTTCTTCCGGTAGACTTTCCAGTGCTTGGCCAGCTTCAGCCCCAAGTCGTAGAGCTCATTCATGGTGTAGCCAGACTCGATGCGACAGAGCTTGTGGAAGACGGAGGGTTTCTCTCCAGGCTTCGGAGCTTTGGCCACCGCGACAAGTAAATGAGACATCATACCACCACCTCGCCTTCCTTTTCCCCAGTAGCCTCCGACAATCAACAGGTCGGACTCATCCATCAAGCCAACAACGTACTCCGGCTTGAGCCAGCCCTCACCTCACTTATCGGGCTTGTAGATGGATCAGGGATCTTTCACCATGATGCCCTCCTCCCTGTTGTCAATGGCTTCAATGAGGGGAGTTCACCACCTCTTGCATGATTTCGGCCTCTGTTTTCAGAACCACGTGGAGACCGTCTGAAGGTTGTTGTGGCGCTCCTTCAACATCTCGTTGCCAAACTTGTGGTCGTTCACAAGAAGTACATCGAAAATGCAAAAGCATGTCTGCAGCTCGGAGTCGTCCACTAGCCTCTTGAAGTCAAACTTGCTTCCTTTTTGCATGAAGGTGTCAGCGGTGGGATTGTAGACGATCTCCCCATCCTGGATGCAGTTGACTACATGGGGCTTGAAGACATTGTGGATTAAAGGCGTCAGGGAGCCATCTAGCGGCGATGCACCAAATTACTGGGTGTACTCGAAGGAGTTCCGTGTGAAGTATTTGTAGACGTCGCCATCGTTGTGCAGCTGGATGTGCTCTCCATCCAGCTTGGTCTCTATGAAGAAGGTGCTATTGCCCATCTGCTTCTCCACCTGGTGCATGTTGGCCACGGCGGCCAGCATACAGTAGGTTTGAAGGCAGAGAACAGGCCAATGGACAATTCGCTGAGGGACAGAGGGGTTGTGGAGCTGCCGGCATACCTTGTTTAGGTTTGTGGTGATATTGTAGAGCTCGGCTGCATCTGAGTGGAACACCTGGAGCACGGTCTCTTTGCTGACCCCCAGCTTCACGTCCTTCAGGATCATGCGGGTAAGCCAGTTCTGATCCAGTGCCGTACTCTTTGTGATAAGGCTCTTCTTCACCAAGTCCTTCTGCTTACTGGCGTTGTTGATGGCCACCAAGTCCAGAAAGTCATTGACTTCTCTGATGGTGAGGTTGCCTTGGCTTGTGCAGCGTTTCTTTAACACAAAGTAGTCCATAAGCCTCCTCCTGAGATGTGTTGGGGGTGCGGTAATTCAACAGATTGTTGACCTCCGGTCTGTTATTGGGGAGACCCAAGATGTCTACGTAGAGCTTTGCAGACATGCTCTCTTTAATGCCATAGGCCATATGCTCCCTTTCGAACGGGGGCACTATGAGACGCAAGGCCGGGTAGAAAGAGTCTGTGGTGGTAGGGTTGTATTTGTGGAGAGCCGTATGACCTAATCCATCACACCAGCCACATGTTTAGAAACTAGTTAGCGAGAATGTACACTGTACAATGCATAGCCTAAATATTTATTGAAAACATCTCAAGTTAGCTACCTATCTTACCTCAAAGCAACCAGCCAACTTGTGTCTTGAACTCTTTGGGGATCCCTCCTCTACAACATGTGACAAGCCCGGGTTATGACTGCATCACACATTTCCTGACGAACCTGAAATAAACCAGACAGTAGTTAAGTACTTGATTACTAAGCACAGCTAGCTAGCATTGTTGTGCCAGAGGTTGTGCAATGGCGCATGGAAATGCAGTTGGGGCCACTTCAGTAGGCTATGCTAGTTAGCATGCAATCTATAGACATAGCTGTTCGATACTAACGTTAGATAAATGAATGTTGTCATGTTGTGTGATACGATTACAAATTCAACAAATAATGTATCAAATTACATGATTACTTCTTCTCGGTCTCAAAACATAACCATTGGGGTATTTGATTATTATTTACTAACTGTTACTTGAGTTTCTAAAAAACACTTCCTTGTTCACAAAGCAAAAATCTGCCACGTAAAACATTCAGTCAGAAACAAAAGAAGGGACATAATGGACCTGGGGTAAAACAATGATTTAATGCGTCAGGGGAGGGCAACAGACAAATGTAAAAAAAAAAAAAAAAAAAAAAAAAAAAAAAAAAGGCAATTCACAGCTGTATGCAGGAGTTGCATAAATGAGATGTTAGTGCAGTGCTAATTAGAATGTCCTTTATTATGTGTCCACCTTTTTTATATATAAAGGTGATAGGATAACATTTATTTTAATAATGTTTCTGTAAAACATCTAATTTTGATACATATTCATTGAAGAATATACAGTACATGGTCACAATACCTTTGGTTACATGCAGATAAATAATCATAAAGCAATAATCATTTTGTAAACACACCTCTATAATAGCTTTGAATTTGATCAAACTCATGTTCCAATGTCCATAAAAATTGGTTAAGTCATTTAAGTCCTGACACAGTATGCAACACACGCACACACCTCAAGACTGTAATACCCTCTATAGTCTGGAAATTCATTCAAATTCCTCACTGTGCACTGCCCTGCCTGCCCTGAATATAACACACAACATAGGCTTACAATCAACCAACAGATTTACTTGAGGTCAAGAGTCCCTGCACCGAGCAAAACATGAAGATAAAGATGTATATGAACTGTGGTGCTTAAGTTACCCAAAAAATTATTGTACACGGAAGATTGTGTGCATATGCAAAACATTTGTTCTTGTTTACTCTTTACATGTATTTGAATTCTATACACAGTACCAGTAAACAGTTTGGAAGCATCTACTCATTCAAGGTTTTTTTTTTGGGGGGGGGGGTTTGTTGCCATTTTCTACATTGTAGAATAATAGTGAAGACATCAAGACAGTCGTGAAGAGGGCACGACAGAGCCTATTCCCCTTCAGGAGACTGTAATATTTGGCATGGGTACTCAGAGCCTCAAAAGGACAGCTCCACCATCAAGAGCATCAAGGTTGCATCACTGCCTGGTATGGCAACTGCTCAGCCTCCGACTGCAAGGTACTACAAAGGGTAGTGCGTATGGCCCAGTACATCACTGGGGCCAAGCTTCCTGCCATCCAGGACCTCTATACCACGTGGTGTCAGAGGAAAGCCCTAAAAATTGTCAAAGACTCCAGCCACCCTAGTCATAGACGGTTCTCTCTACTACTGCATGGCAAGCGGTACCTAAGAACCAAGTCTAGGTCCAAAAGGCTTCTTAACAGCTTCAACCCCCAAGCCATAAGACTCCTGAACAGCTAATCAAATTGCTACCCAGACTATATGCATTGCCCCCCCCCCCACCTCTCTTTTACGCTGCTGCTACTCTCAGTTTTTTTATCTATGCATAGTCACATTAACGCTACCTACATGTACATATTACCTCGACTAACCGGTGCCCCCGCACACTGACTCTGTACTGGTACCCGCTGTATATAGCCTCGCTATTGTTATTTTACTGCTGCTCTTTAATGCTCTTTACTTCACTATTTTTTACCTAACACTTATTTTTCTTACAACTGCAATGTTGGTTAAGGGCTTGTAAGAAATAATTTCACTGTAAGGTCTACTACCCCTGTTGTATTATGCGCATGTGACAAATAACATTTGATTTGATATGAAACTATGAAATAACACATATGGAATCATGTAGTAACCAAAAAAGTGTTAAGCAAATCAAAATATATTTTACATTTGAGATTCTTCAAAGTAGCCACCCTTTGCCTTGATGACAGCTTTGTACACTCTTGACATTCTCTCAACCAGTTTCATGAGGTAGTCACCTGAAATTAATTTCAATTAACAGGTGTGCCTTGTTAAAAGTTAATTTGTGGAATTTCTTTCCTTCTTAATGTGTTTGAGCCAATCAGTTGTGTGGTGGCAAGGTAGGAGGGTATACAGAAGATAGCCCATATTACGGCAAGAACAGCTCAAATAAGCAAAGAGAAATGACAGTCTATCACTACTTTAAGACATGGTCAGTCAATCAGGAGAATTAAGAACTTTGAAAGTTTATTCAAGTGCAGTCGCAAAAACCATCAAGTACTATGATGAAACTGGCTCTCATGAGGACTGCCACAGGAAAGGAAGATGGAAAGTTACCTCTGCTGCAGAGGATAAGTTCATTAGAGTTACCAGCCTCAAAAATTGCAGCCCAAATAAATGCTTCACAGAGTTCAAGTGACAGACACATCTCAACTATTCAGAGGACACTACGTGAATCAGGCCTTCATGGTAGAATTGCTGCAAAGAAACCACTACTAAAGGACACCAATAAGAAGAAGATACGTGCTTTTCCAAGAAACACATGCAATGAACATTAGACTGGTGGAAATCTGTCTTTGTCTCTGATGAGTGTCTTTGTGAGATGCAGAGTTGGTGAACGGATGATCTCTGCATGTGTGGATCCCACGGTGAAGCATGGAGGAGGAGGTGTGATGGTGTGGGGGTGCTTTGCTGGTGACACTGTCAGTGATTTATTTAGAATTCAAGGCACACTTAACCAGCATGGTTACCACAGCATTCTGCAGCGATACGCCATCCCATCTGGTTTGTGTGGGACTATCATTTGTTTTTTCAACAGGACAGTGACCCAACACACCTCTAGGCTGTGTAAGAGCTATTTGACCAAGAAGGAGACTGATGGAGTGCTGCATCAGATGACCTGGCCTCCACAATCACCCGACCTCAACCCAATTGAGATGGTTTGAGATGAGTTGGACTGCAGAGGGAAGGAAAAGCAGCCAACAAGTGCTCAACATATGTGGGAACTCCTTCAAGACTGTTGGAAAAGCATTCCAGGTGAAGCTGGTTGAGAGAATTTCAAGAGTGTGCAAAGCTGTCATCAAGGCAAAGAGTGGCTACTTTGAAGAATCTAAAATCTAAAATATATCTTGATTTGTTTAACACTTTTTTTGGTTACTTAATTTTATTTTAATTTTATTTCTTCATTATTTTACCAGGTAAATTGACTGAGAACACGTTCTCATTTACCTGCAACAGCCTGGGGAATAGTTACAGGGGAGAGAAGGGGGATGAATGAGCCAATTGTAAACTGGGGATTATTAGGTGACAGTGATGGTTTGAGGGCCAGATTGGGAATTTAGACAGGACACCGGGGTTAACACCCCTACTCCTAATAATCCGAATGGTTAAGGGATCTTTAATGACCTCAGAGAGTCAGAACACCCGTTTAACGTCCCATCCGAAAGACAGCACCCGACACAGGGTAGTGTCCCCAATCACTGCCCTGGGGCATGATTCCATATGTGTTTTGATGTATTCATTATTATTATACAATGTAGAAAAAAGAAAGAAAAACCCTTGAATGAGTAGGTGTGTCCAAACTTCTGACACTGGTAATGTAGTTCAACCAATGACCAATATATCTATGATTACACAAGCAGGGTCTTCACTCCATTTATTTATAATATAATAATAATTATAGGGTGTGCATTTGATGCAGAGACACTCGTTGGTACCCTGACACTGATAGAAAGTCAGATATTGTTTCATACTCCTAATGGTTAAGGTAAGAATTCGGGGTAGTGCAATCTGATCCTAGATCTGTGCTTCGGGGGCAACTTCTACCTCTGAAGCAGGTTATCTGGTTTGCTAATTAATCTTTGCCCACTAGAGGGCCTCCTCTCCCCCTACATGTGTGTGTGAGAGAGAGAGCAGCATAGTCCTGAGTCAACAGTGGTGAAGCCACCCAGGAAGCTGCAGTAGTGAAGCCAACCAGGTAGATGGAGCCGCAGGACAGAGAACACACACAATGTTGGTTTATCATAGGGGGACATGGCTCCTTTATTTTTATTTGATTATTTTAACCTTTATTTAACTAGGCAAGTAAGTTAAGAACAAATTCTTATTTACAATGATGGCCTACCCCGTAAACCCTGACAACGCTGGGCCAATTGTGCGCCACCCTATGGGTCTCCCTATCACAGCCAGATGTGATGCAGCCTGGATTCAAACCAGGTACTGCAGTGATGCCTCTTGTACTGAGATGCAGTGTCTTAGACCACTGCGCCACTCAGGAGCAGATGCCTGACAGGGATATAGGCCTATGCTTGAGCTAAACTAACATCCACAGTCAGTCATAGCATAGGACTGCAGAGTTAGCCAGATTCAGAACAGAGGTTGCGTAACAGTGCTCTATGTGCCACAGTCAGAGAGCGAGGTAGAGTGAGCGCCGACCTAGCAGATGGTAAACAAGTGACGTCAGCTACTGCTGCTGCTGCCGATGCCGTGGCATGCTTCTGCTCACTCCAGGGTGAGGGGGGAATGCAGGATAGGATTTGAAGGGGTATGGGGGGGGGGGGGGGGGGGGTAGTATCATCTGGGACTGGCAGGTTTGTACTGCTCACTCTTCACAGAGGTGCTGGATATGGAACATGTTTGGATCTTGACTTAACTGTAAGTAAGCTTCTACTGGGACTGTTATGGTTCTAATACCAGGGGAGGTATTTATCAGTCCTAGATCAGCACTCCTACTCTGAGACGCTTTATGAATATGGACTTGCTGCAGTAATTATATCCCAGAAACCGTAATGGATGATCCATCCCTCATTTAAACTGTTGCGGAGAACAAGTGCCACAGACAAGTTACGCAAAACAAAGTCACAGGCTTTACACAAAACTCCTAAGACAAAAATTAGCATTTTCATAGTAGCATATAAGAATGACATTTTGGGGTCTACTTTGGGGCATATTTTCATTTAGCATTTTTGTGGCTTAAATATGACCTGGTACAAAATTGTGTTAAGTACGGTAAAAATACCAAGCCTCACAGATGTAGGCTCCCAGTTCTCAGAATGAGACACCTATAGGTATGTGCTGCTGGCAGTAGTTGTGTAAACAAAGATAGTGCATCAACGTTGCCAAGGTAGGTTTTATTTAATCTGCCTCCATCTGTATCTGCAGCAGCGTAAACATTATACAACAGGCAGGTCTGAGACAGGGTAAGTTCATGAAATACACACCTTACACAGTGTGTGTGTGTGTGTGCGTGTCAGTGGCGTACCACAGTTTTTCGAGGCCCGCTCGCATTGTCTGAGCAAGGAACATGGCTTATGAGGTGTTCATATGCTATCTTGGGGGACAGCGCCCCTGGACCCCAACCCCTCAAAAAAAGTATTGGGTTGAGGGCCCCCAAGAGCTCATAGTCCTGCCCACATTGCGAGGGCGTGAGGTACGCCAGTGGTGTGGATAGTCCTGCTGTGTTTGCTTTATTCTACTGGCAGTGAGAGCCAGACAGTGCAGAGCATACTTCTACTAAATTTAGATTGACCTCCACACAATATCTGTGATCTCCTTGTCATACCACCAGATCATCTATAGATGTTGGATATTAATTTGACCCCCCTGTTGCAGGATAACTGTTCTGCAATGCAGTGTTTAAAAATGAGGTTTAAAAATGCTTCTGAAGTTTGTATTTTCCACTTTTAAATTTCTGACTTGATTTTCCATCACAAGAAATGTATCAACATTTTGGGGGTGCTGGCAAAACAGAGCAAAGGGAAAAGGCAGGAGAATAGAAAACCACACACTAGTTGACTTGACAAACAAGACACACTGGCAACAGACAAGCAGGGAACACAGGAATAAGTACCCAGGGACTAATGAGGAAAACTGCCGACACCTGGAGAAGGGTGGAGACAATCACAAAGACAGGTGAAACAGATCAGGGTGTGACACTGTTACATACAAGGACCAGGGGTGGAATTTCTACATTTTGACTGACATTTTCTCCCTTTCCAAAAACTTTTCCCCCTATACCTTTTCAGGCCTCTGGGATTTGTGGTGGGAACTGAGAACAACTGAGCACATTACAACACACACTGGAACTTGTCCCAGTCATCACAACCATGGACATGAGGTCACAGAACATCTCCCTCTTACGCAGCCAACCCAGGATATCACAGGCTCTCCTTAAAAGATTTGCCTGACGAATCAAAGTGAATTCTTCCGCTGCTCTATGTTCACTACATAGATCAGTCTTAAACTGCCATCATTGAAGTGTTTTCATGTCAAAATAAGGAGCATTGTATAAAACAAAATAACCAGTGATCGGATCATAAAAGCCTGTGACAAATTTTCAAACCACTGCTTTACCCACGTGTGTTCTGGCTCTGGCCCAGCCCATCGATTTCTGGGACCAATCATAATGGTTAGACTGTTTTTCCATTCTAGAATTCGTAGGGGAGGAACTCAGAGCCAGATTCAGAAACGGGATTAAATTATTCTGGCCCGGGAGCCCCGAGTTGGCGTGTGTGAAAGTTGTTTTCATTCGTTTTGGAACCGCCTCCCACTTGCCCTATTCAAAGCCCATGGCGAAGTTGGCTCAAATTAAACGTGAAGTAAATAGCAAGTGGAGTAATGAGTAGGATTGTTTTGTCAAATGTAAACGTGATTGCTTTTGATAAAAACGCTATATCTGCCTTCCAAAATGAAAACTAGTTAGAAATGTCAAAGATATTGTAGCGACCCCGGTTTATGAACATGGATTTTCGACTCTGCCACTTGAGCAGGCTTTTGTGGCAGTCAGGGATTCGAGATGAGGGTTCGAGATGTGTTTCCTGCCTGTTTCATTATATTGGTGTTGGAAGGGATCAGACCTTGCATCCTTGGCCAGTGACCGCGTTCTTGTAAGACTGGGTCCTATGGTCTAGTGTGAGGACGCGCTCTTTGAAAGGATGGAGTTCGACTTTGTCACTTGAGCATGCTTTGGTGGCACAGTCGATGACGCGCAGGACAAGGCCCGCACGCGGGTGGCAGCCGGGGATGGCCCTAAACAGTTTCTCATACATTGTCAACCAACCCGGATGTGATATAATTCTGGCCACATGTTGATTCAGCGGGGCTTCTCCGTGCAGGACGTGGGAAGGGGGAGGGACGCACACACTGTAAACAGGAATAGGTGCATCACCGGTCACTGAGTTAGTTAGCTAGCTAGTCAGTCACATAAATGTACGTTCAGCCTGTTAATTATTTCAGTTTGATTTGACTTATCTTGCGAAGGTAGCATGGCTTAACATAGTTTCTTTCGTTTTTGACCTCGACATTGTTGCTCGATAGGTATTTTCATAGCTACCATGCTGTCGCTGTTAGCTAGCTAATGCTAGCAGCGCTAGCTAACCTCATATCTGGATGCCTGGAAGGTTCCCGAAAGAGAGCAGCATACTGGTAAGTCAACTTTGCTTTCAAACTTTGTAATCATCTGTAAAGTTGTTTTACATGTAGTCATACAAGCTAGATATATAGATGTTTTGTTAAAAAGACTATTGTCATTCATTGGTTGTTTCTTTGGAGCTAGCTAGCTAAACTATTACTAGCTAGCTAGGTGGATAATAATGTGATGTACAGTAGGCGACAGTACCGTTATAGCATTACTGAATGACAACAATATAGCCTATATAATCACTACTAGTTGGTTGATATGGGGTGCAGTAGGCTACAGTACAACATTCCTAAATTATAACAACGTAGCCTTGTGACCAGCTAGTAGTTGGTTGATGGGTTAGGGTACAGTATACAGCAACAATAGCCTTCCTACTGTTTTGTTTTTCGTTGGGTCCCTTTTGTTAGAGTTGCGTCAATTCGAATCTGGTATCAGGATAAATATGACAATGAGTCACCGATTGTATACTATGTATTTTTTATTAGCTAAGCAATAAGTGGTAAATGCAATTTTCGTATATACGGGCTCTCTGTCCCACCTCGCAGGGCAAGCAGAGAACTGACAAGACGTATGTAAAACAGTATTCTTTATACTGTGATATTGCAGGCGCTCAGGCGGGTCCCCGCCTCTTGGCGCTTCTGTTGATAGATGTAACTTGCTGTGTCGAGTATCTATGCGCTCATTCCCTAGATACCGTTATCATATATCTGGTTTCTGTTATTGTTAAGTTTGAGTTCTAACAAAAACAGTCTGTGATTTGCTACACTACGTTCTGTATGTGTCCGTTTTTATGTTATTCTGTATTTTTCCATCATGAGAAAGGGCATGGCCTTGAAACTGTTAACAATGTTTCAAGTCAGCTATGTTGCATAACACATACATACATCCACACAAGCCAACAGCAGATAATATTCACTCATATATATGGTAATGGCTACAATGTAAAACACAGAAACCTCATACTTTACAAAATTATGTTGTTTTTGACATGGTAAAATAAGCTAATGGTTGTGTACACTCTCGCTAGATAGAATTGTATGGTTTGGTGGCAGATATTCAGAAGAAAATAGACATACAGTATAACAAATTCTCAATCAGATGAGGGTACACAGCTACCCCATATTGAATTTCATTCATTCTTAAGTGTGGACACTAATTATAGTTAATATTCCAATTCTCTAGGCCCTCCATTCCCAAACCTGAAGCCAACTGTTCCCAGCAGGAAAGATCAGGAAAAGGTGTTGGCTTAAGGTACAACTTCCTATTGAAGAAATGTAAGACAACTCAATGTCATATTTCCTGACATGAAAAGAAGCATATACACGCAATCTATCAAATGTATTTTATAAAGCCCCGTTTACATCAGCAGTTGTCACAAAGTGCTTAAGCAGATACCCAGGTTAAAACCCCAAAGAGCAAGCAAGCAGACGTAGAAGCACAGTGGCTATGAAAAGCTCCCTAGAAAGGCAGGAACCTAGGAAGAAACCTAGAGAGGAACCAGGCTCTGAGGGGTGGCCAGTCCTCTTCTGTCTGTGCTTGTGGAGATTATAAAAGATTACAGCCATTTAGGCCAGATTATTCTTAAAGCTGTTTCAGCGTTCACAGATTACCAGCAGTGTTAAATAATAGAGTGCAATAGTTCAGCACCTCAGGTGTAAATGCCAGTTGGCTCTTCATAGCTGAGCATTTAGAGGTTGAGGCAGTAGGTCCGGTAGAGAGAGGCAGGATCAAACAGCGGGTCTAGGACAAGGTAGTACCTCCGGTGAGCCTTGAGCAGGTCAGGGTTCCATAGCTGCAGACATAAACAGCAGAGACTGGATCAGCAGCACGACCAGGTGGACTGGAGACAGGGAAAGCCAGGAGTCGTCAGGCCAGGTTGTCCCGATGCATGGTCCTAGAGCTCATGTCCTGAATTTACCGTACCTCTCAATCCAGATCTGAATATTTGATATCCTTTATAATTGTACGCTGTTGAGATTAGTTTTGTTCCAAAGCTAATCACTGAGTGTCCTACTATAAGGATGTGGTCAGGTTGACACATCCTTGTCAACCTGACCAACACAGAACACACACGCATATCACATTGCAAGGGTAAGTACGATGAGCAGTTGCAAAAAAGAAGTCTGCTGCATGGGTTGCCAGACACACACACACACACACACACATGAACATAATTCATTTGTTGTATTGTATTTATTGTGGATCCCCATTAGCTGCTGCCAAGACAGCAGTTACTCTTCTTCGGGTCCAGCAAAATTAAGGCAGTTATACAATTTAAAAAACATTACAATATGTTCACAACACATTAAGTGTGTGCCCTCAAGCCACTACTCTATTACCATAGAGGTTGGCTTTGCCAACCTGCTCGGTGGGTGACGGGTAACCGTCTTTCCACCAAGCTGTTCCAGGCCTGGAGTGGCACGCTGGAACTTCCAGAGGCTTGTAGACCTGAAGCAGTGTGATGTGGTCCAGGTACTTATCAAACACACGTATACACCCTCACTCACTCTGTTTTGTTGTATAATTATTTTAACTTGAGAAAATTGTTCCTCTCTGTCGTCTGCTCCTGCATCTGCTACACTGGCCACAACAGGTGATACAGGTAATTATCACATGAATGTATACACACATGCACACTCTCCCACACTTGGGGCTCTATTCAATCACATCCGCTTTAGCCGACATCCACATAGCGGTTGTTTTGGCGGTGTCTGAGGTGGAACTGTGTTAGAGCTGGCAAATTAACAAGCGGCTCCTGGCATTATACCTTAAGCGGACATTGCCGTTGGCTGCATGGAGTCGCATTAACAGAAATCTCATGCAGCCCTATTTACAAGTTAGAACAGTGGAATTTAAGATGTAATCTGCATCCCAATTAGGCTGATAGAAATCCTCATTATTTAGATGAATGATTTTGAATTTGAGCGTCATTGTTTCTATTGTTACATTTTCTCGTTCTGAACTTGTAACGCGAGTAGGATGGGTGTGGGTTTGTGACAATGATCAAGAGCTGCTTATTACCAAGTTGACAGATCCAACGCAATTACACCTCCGACACCACCAAGACATCAGCTATACATACGGGTGTCGGCTATCGCCGGTTAACGCTTGATCTGATTGAATCTAGGCCTTACACTCATTCAGTTTATGACTTTTGTATAGTTGCATAGTTATTGTATGTTAAGAAAATTGTGCCTCTCTATTTTAGATCTGCCACGCCCAGCAGTTCAGCTGCAGTCACAGCAGTCTTCTGCTGTGGTAGTTAATTTACCAGCTGCACCAATGCCTTCTACACTGGTCGTGAAAGCAGAAACTTTTGGGTATTCCCAGATGGATACAGGTAATTCAGAATTATTAGATGTACACACAGACATGTTGTTGAGCTGTATACTTACTGTCACTTTGTGCATCTCTCTTTCAGATCTGCCATGCACTCCACCACTGCCTGACAGCCTCACCCAGAAGTGCATACACTGGGCCTATCAGAGATGGGTGTCTGACAAGGAAAAATAAAACATGCACACACACACACACATCCACAATGTAAATAAGTTGTAATTACTTGTTTAATGTTTGCTCCATTTTATTGTAGGATTGGAGATATCTACTCCCTCATAGCCATGCTCAATATCTACATAATTACTCAAACTATCTATCAAATCAGTGTGATTGATAATATTGTAAAATACTTGCTTAATGTGTAGTTTTAGGAACTTTTGTGTGCTTTTTTTTCTGAGTTGAAAAACATGCCTCATGCACACATTATACCCAATGTAAATCAGTTGTTTATTTTAATGTATGGTGAATTTTATTTGAGGAAAATATCTGCAATAAAGTACATTCACAGTTAAAGCAATGTCCTATTTCTCAGAATACAATGTGTGGCCAGAAGGAAGTCGGCAGACCTGCACCCCTTGGCCTGTGTGCAGGTTTTGTCATCTGGAGATGGGGAGGAAGAGTGAAGTTTAAAGGTTTATCATTAATATTCTATAATGATTACATATTAGAATAATACATAATAGAGTGTCCAATAGTTTCTGTATTGGGATTGTTTCATGTTTTATTTACTTAATCCTTCCCAAGGAGGGATCGAACCATGTCTCAAAAGCAGCAGAAAGGGTCAAGTAAGGTCGCCAAAATGTCCGTTACAGCCATACACGACTGGCCCCTTGTGGGTAGCCAGCACTTCTGCTTCAAAACAAGCCGTTCTGCTTTTTGATGTTGTATTTTACCTTTATTTGACTAGGCAAGTCAGTTAAGAACAAATTCTTATTTACAATGACGGCCAAATCCGGACGGGTCTGGGCCAGTTGTGCGCCGCCCTATGGGACTCCCAATCACGGCCGGTTGTGATACAGCCTGCACCAATTAATGATAACATTAGTATGATCCAATGTACTGTGAAGGTATCCCATATTGCGTAATCCTGGGGCTTAATTTATAACCGGAAACTAGAGACCTAGCCAAGAAGGTGGCTCTGGTACAAAAACAAAGGTATAACATTTAAGTATAAGGGGTAAAAATACCATATCTGTGTCCAAATGGCACCATATTCCCAAGCGCACTGCTTTTGAACAGAGCCCTATAGACCCCACTCATGAAAAATACTTGTGAATTACTACACGAAACCTGTTTGAGCAGTAGTGACTATGTAGTGAATGTGTAGTTTATGCACTACTCAAGATACACAAGTAGAGTTTTGTAGTGTTCAGTAGAAAAACAGTAGTGTTTCCAGTAGTAATCAGGTAGAGATTTTTAATACTTGGTACTACAATAGGGCCAGGCTACCAGCTTTTTGCAACCACAGAAGAAGTTAAAACAGAAAGTAGTAGTAGTTAGCTGGCAATAATCTTCCATCCTTTGTAGTCCTCTCTTTCATAGCCCTGTAGGTTTTTAGGATATACCCAAAAGTTCAGTAGTTACACAGTAGTCATTAAGGGAGAATGGAAATACATTGTAAATACATAGTGTTCACCAGTAGTGAAGCATCCCAATGTATCACTCATTACTACTTAAATTACTACATAAATCACTACCGGTTTATTAAACATCTCAATAGCAATCAAGTAGTAAAACCAGTAGGTTTTGTGTAGATCTTGTGTAGTAGTGATGAGTAGTAATTCAGTAGTACTTTTTCATGAGGGTAATGTACTACATAGGGAATAGGATGCCATTTGGGACACAGACCTTGAGTAAACAGAACAGGTGGATGTTTGGGTTGTTAGAGGCCGGAGGTTAAATTCAAAGAACATTGTCTCGTAATTGTTATCTAATCCTGTAACTTAATTTAGAGTCTCGCATAAAATAGCTGTTGTGTATTGTCTTGATGCATGGTGCGCCTAATGTGCCAACTGGGTTTTGAACCCAGGTTGTCTGCGCACCAGAAGACAGTGTTAGGCCGCTAAACTAATGCAAGCTAAAGCCTGGGCATTAGTTTGGGGAGTTAATACTAGTCTCAGGCAAGTTTACTCATCACATAAGCATGATGGGGCAACGCATTGGTCAATGAAACTGTTTGTTTGACTTCCGTGAGTGCAGGTTTTCCTTTTCCAGTTTCAATGCCATTGAAGGCATATATTCCCCTCAGAAAATGTCTTGTTTTAGAAAACTTTATTTCAATCTACCTATGCAATATGCATCAGTTAAGATATCTGTCACAGTGAGTTAGTTATAGCAGACATGGTCTAGCCACCCTAGACCTGAAATGCAACTATCTCCAAATGAATGAATGTTAAATCTATTCAGTTCTTACATCTATCATAGACCTGGCCAATCAAGTGTGACCTGTGACTGCAGTGTAATCAATTAAAAAACAAGCCAACCTGGAAACCTTAGTTTAGCATAATCAGTTTAACTCAATGGGGAAGCTCCTAGTCTCTGGGAATTAAATAAACATTTGGGAACTGATCATACCTTTAGCTTTTAACGGGAGCTCGTCCGCGGTAGTCCCAATCTGAAACATTTGGCATGCTTCTCAACCCAATTAGTTGGTAAAGACCTTTAGAGTCTGTTAATCTGTAAACAAACATAGCAAGCCATTCATAGAACCCAACCAGGAAGCAAGCATATATCTAGTTCCATACCCTTTACACTAGGTGTGTGTAGCGACTGGCCTATCTAGTATCTGCTATGCTCACATGTAAATCATAGAGCAATGGCCTGTATTTAAATGATGAGGGTATAGGAACACTTTGAGTTATATCATAAGGTTATGTAAGTCATTAAAGGATAGTTCAGTATTTTACAACTTGATGTTAGATGGTTCTTCAACCTGATAGTAGTCTATTGGTCAAGAATAAATGTAATCCAGGATTCTGTTTTTTAAACAGCCACTACAAACTTCAGCTAACCTTAGCCACCATAAGCAATGTGGTGACAGACAGACAGAGACAGATAGACTGTGTAAATCAGTGGTGTGTGTGTGTGGTGTAAATCAGCTACTGCAGCTTTACTGCTGAACTCACTGGCACTTGACTTCTCCATGTGTCTGATCCATCAGGGAAACCCTGGGCTGCAGAAGGGCAAGTTAGATTTTGAATTCTAGTACCCCTTTAGGTATAGAAAATATATATTACAAGATTATTTGATGAAACACTGAATTTGGCCTTACTGCTATTAGCCCACACAACCCCATTGAATAACCGATTTGTACAATATAAAAAATAAATTACCACAAAAAAAATCCTAATATTGAGTCGTCGGGCATGGACTCTACAAGGTGTCGAAAGCATGTCAATGCTTACCACAGTTGTGTCAAGTTGGCTGGATGTCCTTTGGGTGGTGGACCATTCTTGATACACACAGGAAACTGTTGAGCATTGTTGAGCACTGTTGAGCAGGCTACTTTCAGATTAGTCTTGTGAGGCTTGTACAACATGTACTTATTTGTGTTTGTGAGAGTCTCACCTTTCCACAGCGGGGTCATACTAGTGTTTAGGCCAAACTGTTCGGAGGCAACAGGCAGAAGTTGGCAGATCGGGGGTACCGACTTCAGGCGAGTCCCGTGACTCTTTTGGGCGTCGTAGAGCAGAACGGAGAAAACCATAGAGTTCGTGAGAGTCTCATCTTAGAGTGGTCATATTAAACCATTTGTGGACGCAAGAGCTGTTTTCGTGAGAAAAGCGATTTTTTAGATGTCTCATGGTCTGACAAACACCGCTGTATCTCGGCCACCTTCCACCGCAGATCTGGAAGGTCGCCATTGGTAGATGTGGTGGATTGAGCCATGCAAAAAACAGATATCTCTAGTTTAAACAGACGGAATTTGATGGGAATATGTGTATTATGCTAATTACATTTTTGCGGGGCGCAGACACCGTCTCTAGGGGGTTAGGCTACATTTCCTTACAATGGTGCACATTTGGTAGGCTAAATACACTGAACAGAAAGTTACATTTCATCAGTCAATTTAAATAAATTCACAAGGCCCTAATCTATGGATTTCAAATGACTGGGAATACAGATATGCATCAGTTGGTCACAGATACTGTACATTAAAAAAATAAGGTAGTGGATTGAATCAGAAAAACTGTGAGCATCTGGTGTGACCACCATTTGTTTCATGCAGCGCAACACATCTCCTTCACATAGAGTTGATCAGGCTGTCGATTGTGGCCTGTGGAATGTAGACCCACTCCTCTTCAATGGCTGTGCAAAGTTACTGGCGGGAACTGGAACATGCTGCCGTACATGTCGATCCAGAGCATACCAAACATGCTAAAATTGGGTGACATTGTCTGGTGAGTATGCAAGCCATGGAAGAACTAGGACATTGTGTACAGCTTCCAGGAATTGTGTACAGATCCTTGCGACATGGGGCTGTGCATTGTCATGCTGAAACATGAGGTGGCGGCAGATGAATAGCACAACATTGGGCCTCAGGATCTCATCTAGAAATCTCTGTGCATTCAAATTGCCAATGATACAATTAAATTGTATTTGTTGCTCGTAGCTTATGCCTGCCCGTACCATATCCCCACCGCCACCATGGGGCACTCTGTTCACAACGTTGACATCAGCAAACCGCTTGCCCATACCAGGCCATACACGCTGTCTGCCCGCTACAGTTAAAACCTGTTCAGTGATTAATCCGTGAAGAGCAAACTTCTAGAGTAGGAGAGGATGAGTGATATATAATGAGAAGGATGGATGATATTGTTCTCCCCTAAGTGGAGAGCTGAACAGACATGATGTAGATAAAGAAATGGAGGAAACTACTCTACACTCTACCGTACATCTAAAAAATGTAGAGTAATTTCCTCTCCTTTTCTTAATCTACACTGATCTGAGAAGACATCTGGATAAAGACCTTTCAAATCAGCGCAGATTACAGAAATCAAATAGTCCCAAATGGCGTCCCAAATGGCATGCTATTCCATATGAAGTGCACTACTTTTGACCAGAATCACTATGGCTCTGGTCACAAGTAGTGCACTATATACAGATGTAGGATCTTAATTTGATCACTCTTTTGTTGTGGAGAATTTTCCTATACAGCAGGAAATGCAAACTTGCAGTGTGTTCAAGATTTAAAAAGGCTTTTAAATGTTGAAATTTCCACTTTAAAATGTCTAACTTTTTTGCCCTAACAAAAAAGTATCCATGAATTATAATTCACATTTCTTGTTACTGCAGGATTATTTTCCTGCTATTGCAAACTAGCTCAAATTAAGATCCTACATCTAAATCAAATCAAATCAAATCAAATTTTATTTGTCACATACACATGGTTAGCAGATGTTAATGCGAGTGTAGCGAAATGCTTGTGCTTCTAGTTCCGACAATGCAGTAATAACCAACAAGTAATCTAACTAACAATTCCAAAACTACTGTCTTGTACACAGTGTGAGGGGATAAAGAATATGTACATAAGGATATATGAATGAGTGATGGTACAGAGCAGCATAGGCAGATACAGTAGATGGTATCGAGTACAGTATATACATATGAGATGAGTATGTAAACAAAGTGGCATAGTTAAAGTGGCTAGTGATACATGTATTACATAAGGATACAGTCGATGATATAGAGTACAGTATATACGTATGCATATGAGATGAATAATGTAGGGTAAGTAACATTATATAAGGTAGCATTGTTTAAAGTGGCTAGTGATATATTTACATCATTTCCCATCAATTCCCATTATTAAAGTGGCTGGAGTTGAGTCAGTGTCAGTGTGTTGGCAGCAGCCACTCAATGTTAGTGGTGGCTGTTTAACAGTCTGATAGCCTTGAGATAGAAGCTGTTTTTCAGTCTCTAGGTCCCAGCTTTGATGCACCTGTACTGACCTCGCCTTCTGGATGATAGCGGGGTGAACAGGCAGTGGCTCGGGTGGTTGATGTCCTTGATGATCTTTATGGCCTTCCTGTGACATCGGGTGGTGTAGGTGTCCTGGAGGGCAGGTAGTTTGCCCCCGGTGATGCGTTGTGCAGACCTCACTACCCTCTGGAGAGCCTTACGGTTGAGGGCGGAGCAGTTGCCGTACCAGGCGGTGATACAGCCCGCCAGGATGCTCTCGATTGTGCATCTGTAGAAGTTTGTGAGTGCTTTTGGTGACAAGCCGAATTTCTTCAGCCTCCTGAGGTTGAAGAGGCGCTGCTGCGCCTTCTTCACAATGCTGTCTGTGTGAGTGGACCAATTCAGTTTGTCTGTGATGTGTATGCCGAGGAACTTAAAACTTGCTACCCTCTCCACTACTGTTCCATTGATGTGGATAGGGGGGTGTTCCCTCTGCTGTTTCCTGAAGTCCACAATCATCTCCTTAGTTTTGTTGACGTTGAGTGTGAGGTTATTTTCCTGACACCACACTCCGAGGGCCCTCACCTCCTCCCTGTAGGCCGTCTCGTCGTTGTTGGTAATCAAGCCTACCACTGTCGTGTCGTCCGCAAACTTGATGATTGAGTTGGAGGCGTGCGTGGCCACGCAGTCGTGGTTGAACAGGGAGTACAGGAGAGGGCTCAGAACGCACCCTTGTGGGGCCCCAGTGTTGAGGATCAGCGGGGAGGAGATGTTGTTGCCTACCCTCACCACCTGGGGGCGGCCCGTCAGGAAGTCCAGTACCCAGTTGCACAGGGCGGGGTCGAGACCCAGGGTCTCGAGCTTGATGACGAGCTTGGAGGGTACTATGGTGTTGAATGCCGAGCTGTAGTCAATGAACAGCATTCTCACATAGGTATTCCTCTTGTCCAGATGGGTTAGGGCAGTGTGCAGTGTGGTTGAGATTGCATCGTCTGTGGACCTATTTGGGCGGTAAGCAAATTGGAGTGGGTCTAGGGTGTCAGGTAGGGTGGAGGTGATATGGTCCTTGACTAGTCTCTCAAAGCACTTCATGATGACGGAAGTGAGTGCTACGGGGCGGTAGTCGTTTAGCTCAGTTACCTTAACTTTCTTGGGAACAGGAACAATGGTGGCCCTCTTGAAGCATGTGGGAACAGCAGACTGGTATAGGGATTGATTGAATATGTCCGTAAACACACCGGCCAGCTGGTCTGCGCATGCTCTGAGGGCGCGGCTGGGGATGCCGTCTGGGCCTGCAGCCTTGCGAGGGTTAACACGTTTAAATGTCTTACTCACCTCGGCTGCAGTGAAGGAGAGACCGCAAGTTTTCGTTGCAGGCCGTGTCAGTGGCACTGTATTGTAAAAAAACAAAAAACTGCATAGTTTCCTAGGAACGCGAAGCGAGGCGGCCATCTCTGTCGGCGCCGGAAGTACTGTAGGAAATAGAGTGTAATTTGGGACACTGCCAGGGAGAGTAAATAACTTTACATTATTGAGATCTCTCTCTGTCAAGACAGTCCTCCATGTCACTTTGAACTTGTCTTACAGCTGTGCCAAACTTTAGGGAGCCCCCGGCTTTAGCCTTGTTTGGGTAGCTTTGATTCGAGTTTGGGTACAGCAGCTTTACTTTAGGCTTCTCTGCTAGATTTGGCTACAGTCGTGTTGCGTGCCATTAAGCCCCTGAAAATGTATGTCTCTGTCTACTCAGTACTGTGTACTCTAAGCTTTAGCCTGGTGCCTGGCATGTTCCAGGCGGCAGTTTACTGGGAGACTGGACACGCAAACAGCACAACCCATCCTGTGAGCAGTGTCACATCCACTACTAACAGGGGGTCATACTGGGACTTGTGTGTGTGTAGCTACAGTACATTGAGGGAGCAGTGTCAGTGGCTTGTTGGGTGAGACTTACAAGGCTCCGAGCCACCCCGGATAATAGGATTGGGCTGGGTGCCAAAGGATTCCGGGCCGACAGAAGACCGCTTCAAACGTCAGGGGTCACAGGGAAACTTAAATAGGAAGCAGCGGGATGCCAAGGCCAAGCAGAGAGAGGAAGGTGGGGGGAGTTTGGGTTTTCTGCATCAAGTTTTGTTGATCTGGTTGAAAGGGATTTGATCAGAGCCCCCATTATGTGAGCAGGTAATTCGTAGGGAAACACGCAGTATTTGAGATCATGAAATTGTTTCCCCAGCCTTAATCTGAATGTTTTTGGTCTTTTGACCTGTTGGTAATGGGAAGGCAGCAGTGTAAATAACATCAAAACAAGCAGATATCAGGTCATTTTGAGCAAACACACAGCGTAGCAAATCTATTACATGGAGTTTATACCTAGGAATGTCTGCCTCATGGCTCTGGTCCATCCCCACAGACTTACCACAAGGTCAATGAAGGACCCCAAGAGTGTATTATGTTGTAGTGTGTATGAGCCTGCGTTCACAATGGAACCAATGAAATAGTCCCAATAGAAAAACCCCATGTAGCACTGCTGAATGGCTCAATCAAAAGTTCAAAGTATTTGAAAGAAAATAAATACTATTCGGACCCATACAACACTACACTGATGTGTCATATGTCATCATGTTATGTCATAAGTCATGTCATATATCATCATGTTATCTATGGATTACATAAAACTAATCTGTGATCCATCATGCCATTGTTTGCAGTAGCTTTATGATGGGACTACTCATTAATGAAGCTGATCTGAGATGTGTCATTCCTGTGTTTTTCCCATAGCCTAATGTTGATACTCCTCAGTAAACATGCCCTGAGGAGTGTGTTTTCACTATGTTCAGCAGCGTGAGCTGATTATGCTGTTATCGTTGGCATGACCATAAAAACCTGGCTATGGCTCATAAAAGAGCTATGCTCTGGGACACACTGAGCCCGATCGGGCTGTTAACATCATAAAACAGAGGCAGCACAATATTATTGAGTAAGTGCGTGCACACACACACCCACATACACACAGATACATAGATACAGACACGGAAGTGTCAAAGTCTGGCCAGTTGCCATGAAGTGTGTGTGTGTGGAGAACATTTCCTGTATGATAGACTATGGCATTAGATAAAATTACTCTCTTTAGGTAAACATCCTTTAGGAGTACGGGGTCCGTAACATTACTGATACACTGTAGCTGATCACCTTTAAAGTATTCCATAGAATAAACCATTTTGACCTGAGGAATGGTTACCACTTAACAATCACTGCTGAAAGTACAAATAACAAGCCTATAATAATCATATAAGAGAGTATGTTAGTGTAAGGGTATTCGGGCAATGTGCAATCAAAGTTTGATGAGGACAAAAGGTAACGCCTCTCAACAAAGTGGTGAATCCATGTGGTGAAATGGTGACGCCATGCTCAAGGTCACATCGACAGATTGTTCACCGAGTCGGCTTGGGGATTCAAACCAGCGACCTTTTGGTTAGTGACCAAACACTCTTAACCACTAATGGTGTCACACCTGCCGCCCAATGGAGTGAGTAACTCCTGAGGCACTGAACACACACACACACACATATCCCTTCTATCCACACACTATCTGTCCAGAGGCATTCTTTTGATAAACGGCATTTTGAATGTTGATATGAACTTACTGGCCTTAGAATATTGAACAGGATGACATTTAGGGCTCCCGAGTGGTGTAGTGGTCTAAGGCACTGCATCTCAATGCAAGAGGCGTCACTACAGTACCTGGTTTGAATCCAGGCTGTATCACATCTGGACGTAATTACAGCGTCGTCCCGGCTTAGCTGGGGTAGGCTGTCATTGTAAATACGAATTTGTTCTGTCATTGTAAAAACGAATTTGTTCTTAACTGACTCGTTAAATAAAGGTTAAATTTTTTTTTAAATGACATGATATGTTTGCAGTCAGGAGAACAAACCTCTCCGGAAATCTATCTAAACTATGTGAAGGGAATATAAATAAAATATTTCCATATTTTTGCCAGGTAAGTCAGCAAACAATACCTTTGGGAGCTCATTTAAATGGCAGAATCAGCTACAGCAGTATACAACTATTGTATACTATAACAGCTACTGTATACAACAATACGAGAGAGTTTGTTGAAATATCATTTGCAATGCGGAAAACTTGCTGACTGCACAAACAGTTATATTTTATTATCATCATAAAAATTGACTAATTGAAAATGTGCTTAGAGTTTTGAAACAACTGGCTTTTGATTATCTATTTTAAGTTTTGTAGTAAGAGTTGTGAAAATGTACCACATACAGTGCCTTGCGAAAGTATTCGGCCCACTTGAACTTTGCGACCTTTTGCCACATTTCAGGCTTCAAACATAACGATATAAAACTGTATTTTTTGTGAAGAATCAACAACAAGTGGGACACAATCATGAAGTGGAACGACATTTATTGGATATTTCAAACTTTTTTAACAAATCAAAAACTGAAAAATTGGGCGTGCAAAATTATTCAGCCCCCTTAAGTTAATACTTTGTAGCGCCACCTTTTGCTGCAATTACAGCTGTAAGACGCTTGGGGTGTCTCTATCAGTTTTGCACATCGAGAGACTGACATTTTTTCCCATTCCTCCTTGCAAAACAGCTCGAGCTCAGTGAGGTTGGATGGAGAGCATTTGTGAACAGCAGTTTTCAGTTCTTTCCACAGATTCTCGATTGAATTCAGGTCTGGACTTTGACTTGGCCATTCTAACACCTGGATATGTTTATTTTTGAACCATTCCATTGTAGATTTTGCTTTATGTTTTGGATCATTGTCTTGTTGGAAGACAAATCTCCGTCCCAGTCTCAGGTCTTTTGCAGACTCCATCAGGTTTTCTTCCAGAATGGTCCTGTATTTGGCTCCATCCATCTTCCCATCAATTTTAAATCAAATCAAATCAAATTTATTTATATAGCCCTTCGTACATCAGCTGATATCTCAAAGTGCTGTACAGAAACCCAGCCTAAAACCCCAAACAGCAAGCAATGCAGGTGTAGAAGCACGGTGGCTAGGAAAAACTCCCTAGAAAGGCCAAAACCTAGGAAGAAACCTAGAGAGGAACCAGGCTATGTGGGGTGGCCAGTCCTCTTCTGGCTGTGCCGGGTGGAGATTATAACAAAACATGGTCAAGATGTTCAAATGTTCATAAATGACCAGCATGGTCGAATTATAATAAGGCAGAATAGTTGAAACTGGAGCAGCAGCACAGTCAGGTGGACTGGGGACAGCAAGGAGTCATCATGTCAGGTATTCCTGGGGCATGGTCCTATGGCTCAGGTCAGTTGAAACTGGAGCAGCAGCACAGCCAGGTGGACTGGGGACAGCAAGGAGTCATCATGTCAGGTAGTCCTGGGGCATGGTCCTAGGGCTCAGGTCCTCCGAGAGAGAGAAAGAGAGAAGGAGAGAATTAGAGAACGCACACTTAGATTCACACAGGACACCGAATAGGACAGGAGAAGTACTCCAGATATAACAAACTGACCCTAGCCCCCCGACACATAAACTACTGCAGCATAAATTTAACCATCTTCCCTGTCCCTGCTGAAGAAAAGCAGGCCCAAACCATGATGCTGCCACCACCATGTTTGACAGTGGTGATGGTGTGTTCAGGGCGATGAGCTGTGTTGTTTTTACGCCAAACATAACGTTTTGCATTGTTGCCAAAAAGTTCAATTTTGGTTTCATCTGACCAGAGCACCTTCTTCCACATGTTTGGTGTGTCTCCCAGGTGGCTTGTGGCAAACTTTAAACGACACTTTTTATGGATATCTTTTAAGAAATGGCTTTCTTCTTGCCACTCTTCCATAAAGGCCAGATTTGTGCAATATACGACTGATTGTTGTCCTATGGACAGAGTCTCCCACCTCAGCTGTAGATCTCTGCAGTACATCCAGAGTGATCATGGGCCTCTTGGCTGCATCTCTGATCAGTCTTCTCCTTGTATGAGCTGAAAGTTTAGAGGGACGGCCAGGTCTTGGTAGATTTGCAGTGGTCTGATACTCCTTCCATTTCAATATTATCGCTTGCACAGTGCTCCTTGGGATGTTTAAAGCTTGGGAAATCTTTTTGTATCCAAATCCGGCTTTAAACTTCTTCACAACAGTATCTCGGCTCTGCTCTCTGCGCTTTTAACGGACCTCTGAGACTATCACAGTGCAGGTGCATTTATACGGAGACTTGATTACACACAGGTGGATTGTATTTATCATCATTAGTCATTTAGGTCAACATTGGATCATTCAGAGATCCTCACTGAACTTCTGGAGAGAGTTTGCTGCACTGAAAGTAAAGGGGCTGAATAATTTTGCACGCCCAATTTTCCAGTTTTTGATTTGTTAAAAAAGTTTGAAATATCCAATAAATGTCATTCCACTTCATGATTGTGTCCCACTTGTTGTTGATTCTTCACAAAAAAAATACAGTTTTATATCTTTATGTTTGAAGCCTGAAATGTGGCAAAAGGTCGCAAAGTTCAAGGGGGCCAAATACTTTCGCAAGGCACTGTATGATAAAAAAAAACGAAAATAAGTTTACATTACGTTATATTGCATTGAGGATCCCTACAGGTTCATGAATAAGCACTTTATGTCACATTGCACCACAAGCTTTGCTTTTAAGGAGTTTTTTATGTCCAAAAACGTAAATCGCAGGTGTTTGATGGGCCATGTGCTATTATTATTTAGGGTGGAGGACTTTTGTCTTTAGAGAAATCAAGCCTAAGACGGTTAAATTACAGTCAACTACTTCCTATAGGACCATCTTTCCATTATTATGGGTTAGTAATGAGAAAGTAAATTAGAATTGTATTCTATATGGTTAATGGCATTAACCTGCAGTCACATGGGTATATGGTAATAATAGACCTTATTGATGATTGGGTGCAGAATGGGGGAGGGGGGGAAGGTGAGCATGGAGGGAAGAGCTGTAAGAACCAGCTATTCACTCGGATTATATTTTTACATCAAATTTGTGTCCCAAATGGCTCTATGTTGTGCACAAACTTTTACCCTGGCCTATAGGACTCTAGTCAAAAGTAGTGCACTATATAGGAAATGGGGTGGCATTTGGGACACAGATCTAAACCGTTTTCTCTGTGAAATGCTATTGGGGCCAGTTGCACGGGAACCTGAACGGAATGGACATCACATGGACACATCATTAAAACCTCTTCCCACATATGTCTGAGGGCCTCCTGCTGAAGAGAAAGAGGGAGAGAAGGGGGAGAGAGTTCAAGGGAGCGAGAGAGAGAAAGGGCATGAGAGAGAGAGAGAGAGAGAGAGAGAGGGGTGGGTGGGTGGAAGGAAAGATGGACGGATGGAGAGGAGGGAAAGTCTTCAACCATTTCCGTTGCTGAAAGTACAGTTGGAACACAAAAATAAAATACTATGACCTATGAAGACTCTCAGATGGCAGGTGAATGTGTGCTCTCAGCAGTGTAAATAACCAAATTACCGGGGGTAATATCTGTTTTTCAAATAAAATTAAATTTTATTGGTCACATACACATATTTTAGCAGATGTTATTGTGGGTGTAGCGAAATGCTTGTGTTCCTAGCTCCAACAGTGCAGTAGTATCTAACAATTCACAACAATACAAAAATCCAAAAGTAAGAGTATGGAATAAAGAAATATATAAATATTAGCACAAGCAATGTCAGAGTGTCTGTCACGTGTGCTCCCTCTCTGGCCTCTAGGTCACCAGGCTGCTCGTTAGGGCGCACACCTGTCACCAGCATTACACGCATAATGACACTTACCTGGACTTCATCACCTCCTAGATTACCTGCCTATATGTCACTCCCTTTGGTTTTTTCCCCAGTCGTCATTGTTGCTAATTATCCACATAATTTTCCTCCCTCATAATGCCATCTATTTTGTGAAGTGCACCAGTCCTTCCTGCAGCTAAGCACTCCCAGAACGAGATGCTGCCACCCACGTTCTTCACGGTTGGGATGATGTTCTTCGGCTTGCAAGTCTCCCCCTTTTTCCTTCAAACATAACGATGGTCATTATGGCCAAACAGTTCTATTTTTGTTTCATCAGACCAGAGGACATTTCTCCAAAAAGTACGATCTTTGTCCCCATGTGCAGTTGCTAACCGTAGTCTTGCTTTTTTATGGCGGTTTTGGAGCAGTGGCTTCTTCCTTGATGAGCGGCCTTTCAGGTTATGTCGATATAGGACTCGTTTTACTGTGGATATAGATAGTTTTGTACCTGTTTCCTCCAGCATCTTCACAAGGTCCTTTGCTGTTGTTCTGGGATTTATTTGCACTTTTCGCACCAAAGTACGTTAATCTCTAGGAGACAGAAGGCGTCTCCTTCCTGGTCCTCAGAGCCTCAAAAAGTTATACACCTGCACCATTGAGAGCATCCTGACTGGTTGCATCACTGCCTGGTATGGGAACTGCTCAGCCTCCGACCGCAAGGCACTACAGTGGGTAGTGCGTACTGCCCAGTACATCACTGGGGCCAAGCTTCCTGCCATCCAGGACCTCTATACCTGGTGGTGTCAGAGAAAGGCCCTAAAATTTGTCAAAGACTCCAGCCACCTGTTCTCTTTGCTACCGCATGGTACCGGAGCGCCAAGTCTAGGTCCAAGAAGCTTCTAAACTGCTTCTACCCCTAAGCCATACGACTCCTGAACATCTAATCTAATGGCTACCCAAACGAGTTGCATTGCCCCCCCTCTTTTAAGCTGTTGCGACTCTCTGTCTATGCAGTCGCTTTAGTAACTCTACCTACATGTACATATTACCTCGACTAACTGGTGCCCTAGCATATTGACTCTGTACCAGTACCCCCTGTATATAGCCTCACTATTGTTATTGTTACGTTCCCCAGTTTCTGTGTTGTTGTGGGTTTGTATGTGTGTGTGTGTATTTCAGGAAATGGAATCCTGGATTCCTCAAGCAGCTGATTGGTCGGCCCCATCAATGATTGGAGCTCTGAACCCTCCCTCTCGTCAGGGGAAACAGCTGTCTTCAATTACCAACTCCTTCTCAATAAAAGCCAGTGTTCCTTTTTCAGGAAGAGAGAGCTTCTTTGATGTCTTGTATTGGTTGTTGGTCCATGAAAGTGTTTGTTGAAAGTATTTTGTAGCTGCTACTCCTGAGGTATGTGTATGCCAATACATTAATTATTCAGTTTTATTTGTTCCCCGGGGGGAAGGGGAACAAACCTTGGGAGTGTTTAGGCAAGAGGCCTGGGGGCATACATATCCTGTAGTATTTACTCGGTCTATACACACTAGGTAAGACCTAGGTGGATCACCCCCTGTATTTTGGTTAGCGTGCCAGGAGGTGCTAAAAGATTAGGTAAGTAGTGGGTAGGCAGGTAAGGTAGGAGAGGGGCTCTGACTTTTACTTTCTTTGCTTTGGTTCCGTCCAGCTCCTTTTCCCCACAATACCGTGTTAGGAATTTTTTTAAATCCCTGTAAACGGTAATTTTCTCTGCCTCTGTTGTCCCTGCACCTATAATCACATACCTTTTTTACTCCACTGGGAGTTGAGTTGTAGCAGGGTGTTGCGTTCCCTCCGCCAAGAGACATATGTAAGTCATTTTACTGCTGCTCTTTAAATTAGTTAAGGGCACAGGGCGAGACCCAGGTTCAGACACGGGAGGCAGATGGTTTGAGTCTCTGATATGTATTATAATCCAAGGGGCAGGCAAGTAAATAGTTGTGGACAGGCAAAAGATCATAAGGTCAGAGTCCAGGAGGAACAGAGTGGCAGGCAGAAGGGTCAGAGTCAAGGCAGGCAAAGGTCAAAACCAGGAGGAAAAGCAGGAACACAGAACAACCTTATGGTTGAACTGGCAACAGGAAACACTGGAATAAGTACCCAGGGACTAATGGGGAAAACAGGTGACACCTGGAGGTGGATGGAGATAATGACAAAGACAGGTGAAATAGATCAGGGTGTGACAATTTGTTAGATTAAAAAAATACAAAAAAATAAATAAAATATATTAAATATATAATAAAATATATTTTGTAAGAGCTTGCAAGTAAGCATTTCACTGTTGTATTCGGCGCATGTGACAAATACAATTTGATTTGAAGTATGTGATGCTTGGTGTGTGGATACAGTGTATTTTAGGCTCTGCAATCCAATTTCTCCCACACCTAAAGTTAGTGGTGGCACATTCCAGGTTGTCTTTTTTGCAGTCATCTCAGTAGATTTCTACATGATATTGATGGGGTTTGTGGGGTGTTAGTTAGTGTGTGCATGTGTGTGTAGTTAGTGTGTGCATGTGTGTGACCTGTTCTTATTATTGTTGTCTTTACCGCCCATGCTTCGTTGTCCAGCAGGCGTCACATGTATGCAGGTACACTACCGGTCAGAAGTTTTAGAACACCTACTCATTCAAGGGTTTTTCTTTATTTGTACTATTTTCTGCATTGTAGAATAATAGTGAGACATCAAAGACATCAAAACTATGAAATAACACATATGGAATCATGTAGTCTACATGTGGAATATTCAATTGATTGGACATGATTTGGAAAGGCACACACCTGTCTATATAAGGTCACACAGTTAACAGTGCATGTCAGAGTAAAAACAAAGCCATGAGGTTGAAGGAATTGTCCTTAGAGTGCAGAGACAGGATTGTGTAGGCATTGAAGGTCCCCAAGAACACAGTGGCCGCCACCATTCTTAAATGGAAGAAGTTTGGAACCACCAAGACTCTTCCAAGAGCTGGCTGTCTGGCCAAACTAAGCGAACATGGGAGAAGGGCCTTTGTGAGGGAGGTGACCAAGAACCTGATGGTCACGCTGACAGAGCTCCATAGCTCCTCTGTGGAGATGGGAAACTTCCAGGAGGACAACCATCTCTGGTGGAGTGCTGCAATCAGGCCTTTATGGTAGAGTGGCCAGACTGTTGGAGTGTGCCCCTGACTATTCTTAAATAAATAAACAAGAAAATTGTGCCGTCTGGTTTGCTTAATATAAGGAATTTTAAATTATTTATACTATATTTTTGAAATTACATTTACTTTTGATACTTAAGTATATTTTAAACCAAATTATTTTAGACTTTCACTCAAGTAGTATTTTACTGGGTGACTTTGTAAGTAAAACAAATTAATTGTCTGTACCTTGCAGGTTTAAGGGAGAGGGATGGCATATCTCTTTAGACAGATAATGTTTTTTGATGTTCCATTAGTGAAGAGTATATCTTTTAGACAGATTGGAATGTTTGTTTTATGAGGGGAGTAGAAGACAATCTCCAGACCTGAAGACACTATTGTGTGGATCGGAGAGAATGTGAGAAACTGATGACGTTACTTTATGTTCTCTCTTTAAAATGTAATGTTCTTTGTATTTTGGGTCAGTACTCATCAATAATAAATGCTGAACTTGTTTTTAAGACTGGTTCCTTTCTATTTCATGCAAATTATAAATGTACCACTTATTATTAAATAGATAGTGTGAATTTGGTTTTGGCTACAAAACATATAGGAATTTAGAATTCCTCTAACAGAAACCAAGATTGAACTTTTTGGCCAGATGCCAAGCATCACGTCTGAAGGAAACCTGGCACCATCCCTACGATGAACCATGGTGGTGGCAGCATCATGCTCTGGGGATGTTTTTCAGCGGCAGGGACTGGGTGACTAGTCATGATTGAGGGAAAGATGAACGGATAAGTGTGACCTTGAGAGGATCTGCAGAGACGAATGAGAGAAACTCCCCAAATACAGCTGTGCCAAGTTTGTAGTGTCATACCCAAGAAGATATGGCTGTAATCGCTGCCAAAGGTGCTTCAACAAAGTACTGAGTAAAGGGTCTTAATACTTATGTAAATGTGATATTTTGTTTTTGTTTATACAAACTGTTTTTGCTTTGTCATTATGGGGTATTGTGTGTAGATTGATGGAGAAAACAATAATTTAATCAATTTTAGAATAAGATTGTAACGTAACAAAATGTGAAAATGCACGGTATGTACATATAGTTAGGGGTAAATTGACTAGGCAACATGAGAGATAAACAGTAGCAGCAGTGTATGTGATGAGTCAAAAGAGTTCAATACAGATAGTCCGGGTAGCTATTTTGCAGTCTTATGGCTTGGGGGTAGATACGGGCTACCCACTGGGCAAAAACTGGTTTAATAAACGCTGTTTCCACGCTATTTCAACAAAGAAATTACATGTGATGACGTCGAATCAACATGGAAAACTTTTTATAAATGTTTTATTTAACTAGACAAGTCAGTTAAAAAATTCTTATTTTATAATGAAGGCCTATCCCAGCCAAACCCAGATGACACTGTGATACAGCCCGGGATAGAACCAGTGTCTGTAGTGACTGAAGGGGTTAAACCAAGGCCTTATACCTTTTAAAGGGTTAATAAATTGTAGTGAATAAACTGTAAGGTCTCCTCTTTAGGAGAAAAAATTATAATAATTTGTTGCCAGGGAAAGTCACACAAGGAGGACTGGAGAGGCTATATGTTACAGGATCTCTTAGACATTTTGCAGAACCTGGGGAGAGCTATCATATACTGTACTCTGTACCAACTTCTGCCTACAATTGTATTACTAAAGGAGATTTTTAATACTTAAAGAGTCTGTGTTTACTTTCCATTACTAATATATGTTTGATAATTATATAGATCTGATCATCTGTTGAGGAAATTGACCAAAACGACTCCTCTAAGCACTAAGATGCAGTGCCTTAGACCGCTGAGCCACTTGGGAGTTTGGGAATTTCATATTTTTTCACCCAACTTTGAACCTAAATCCAATGTCATTGTGTCATTTTTGTTGATTTCACATTAAATTCACATTAGTTAACAAATTAAATCAAAAATAGACATTGAACTGACATCTGTGCCCAGTGGGCAGTTGATCTGGACATTAATAAATAATCTCTAAGGTCTGCCATGACCAACATGACGAGGAAAACTCCTCATGCACTTCCCAATTTTGAAAATGCACCCTGTGCATTCTATTATTGCAACTTTCAAGAGTAAGTTGAAAGCCTGAAAAGGCAGATGGAAGATGGTGGATGTGTATTCTTTAGTTAATGGTCTGGAACTGTTTGGAAAACTCTGATTTAGCAGTGGAGTTAAAATGACCAGATGTTGGGAGATGGAGAGAATTTGAAGGACCCTTGAAGGAAGCTTAATTTGATGGGCCAAATGTCACTGTCACTCTGAGGTCGTGGTGTGGTCCTTTTGTGGAGGTCAGTGCTTTTTGACCACATTCGGTCGTGTGGTTGAACCTCCGGTCGAGCCCCAGGGTCAAAAGAAAACCAAGGCAGCTGGGGTTGTGGGGGTTCTATTTGTGTTTCAGTGTTCCTCTCAGCTGGGTGCGTAGGTGTGAGAGCAAAAGAGAATGAGACCGAGAAAGGATTTGGTTATTTGGTTGTCATTTTTGTGTGTGTATATATGCAGCTGCGGAAAAACAATTATGTTTTCCCATATCCTCCAGATGCTGATAAAATGATCAGATGAAACTATTTCCCCAACACACTCCACCAGCGGTCATACAACATGCTCTCTCAAAGAAGACTGAAGGCGCCCTTTCTTCTATTTTCTTATCCATCCTTTCTTTCCTGCTGTAGTTTGAAACAAATATGTCCATAAACAGGGCCTGTGAGACTGGAACAGAACAGTAGCTCAGTGGGGGTATGGAACACTTTGTACTTGATATGATGACAGGCATTGCATAAGACTGCCTGACCTCCTGGCTTCTGAGCTCCAGTCATCTAGTACTGCACGACCCTTTCTGGCTGCCTTATTATGCCCTGTCCGACACTAACCAGGAAGGAAGTCATTTGCTGAACATGAGCTTCCTATGGTCTCCTTCTAAAAGGGGAAATTTTTGCAGGCAGCAGGAAAAGGCAACAATACTAAAAAGCCCAAGAATATCCCGATGGGAGTTATGGGGATGCAAATGTGCAGGTATCTTCTGAATGGAGAGAGGACATGGTCTCTGTTACGCATTTTTTCGCAGTGGCATGTTGTTTGTCCCATCAAGCGTACCTAGGAGGGATAGAGCCTCCACAGGGACAATAGAGCCGAGTACTATGTGCACTACGGTTGAGAACTGGAGCAGTTGGCCTATTGATGTGAGAGTGTTGTGGTGTGAGTGAGAGAGAACCCTCTTGACCCTCTCTGGCTGCCCAATTAAGCCCTGAGTCAGACACTAACCAGGAAATAAGTTATTTGCTGAATGAGTTTTCTATGGCCTCCTAAATAGGATACATTTTTCAAGCAGCAGAAAGAGGCAGAAATACACAGACACCTGGAATATCCTGATGGGAAGGAGGGTTCTCTTTTCGTTTCAACCCATTACATGAGTTTGTCCACTGAGTCCCAAATGCCACCTTATTTCCTATATAGTGCACTACTTTTGACCAGATGCCTATTGGGCTATGGTCAAAAGTAGTACACTACATAGGAAATAGGATGCCATTTGAGACAACAACAAAAAAGTGTTAGTTGGTGATACTGACTAATACAATTAAAAATCTCTTTAGAGCATCACAATCAGTTTTTATGAAGACATGTTCAATCTGTGCCATCTCAGTATAGTTCACATTTCAATCTTCGAGTAAGAAACAGTAGACATACACTAAAAGTGAGCGCACTGGTGAATATACAGTGCCTTGCGAAAGTATTCGGCCCCCTTGAACTTTGCAACCTTTTGCCACATTTCGGGCTTCAAACATAAAGATATAAAACTGTATTTTTTTGTGAAGAATCAACAACAAGTGGGACACAATCATGAAGTGGAACGACATTTATTGGATATTTCAAACTTTTTTAACAAATCAAAAACTGAAAAATTGGGCTTGCAAAATTATTCAGCCCCTTTACTTTCAGTGCAGCAAACTCTCTCCAGAAGTTCAGTGAGGATCTCTGAATGATCCAATGTTGACCTAAATGACTAATGATGATAAATACAATCCACCTGTGTGTAATCAAGTCTCCGTATAAATGCACCTGCACTGTGATAGTCTCAGGGGTCCGTTAAAAGCGCAGAGAGCATCATGAAGAACAAGGAACACACCAGGCAGGTCCGAGATACTGTTGTGAAGAAGTTTAAAGCCGGATTTGGATATAAAAAGATTTCCCAAGCTTTAAACATCCCAAGGAGCACTGTGCAAGCGATAATATTGAAATGGAAGGAGTATCAGACCACTGAAAATCTACCAAGACCTGGCCGTCCCTCTAAACTTTCAGCTCATACAAGGAGAAGACTGATCAGAGATGCAGCCAAGAGGCCCATGATCACTCTGGATGAACTGCAGATATCTACAGCTGAGGTGGGAGACTCTGTCCATAGGACAACAATCAGTCGTAGATTGCACAAATCTGGCCTTTATGGAAGAGTGGCAAGAAGAAAGCCATTTCTTAAAGATATCCATAAAAAGTGTTGTTTAAATTTTGCCACAAGCCACCTGGGAGACACACCAAACATGTGGAAAAAGGTGCTCTGGTCAGATGAAACCAAAATTGAACTTTTTGGCAACAATGCAAAACGTTATGTTTGGCATAAAAGCAACACAGCTCATCACACTGAACACACCATCCCCACTGTCAAACATGGTGGTGGCAGCATCATGGTTTGGGTCTGCTTTTCTTCAGCAGGGACAGGGAAGATGGTTAAAATTGATGGGAAGATGGATGGAGCCAAATACAGGACCATTCTGGAAGAAAACCTGATGGAGTCTGCAAAAGACCTGAGACTGGGACGGAGATTTGTCTTCCAACAAGACAATGATCCAAAACATAAAGCAAAATCTACAATGGAATGGTTCAAAAATAAACATATCCAGGTGTTAGAATGGCCAAGTCAAAGTCCAGACCTGAATCCAATCGAGAATCTGTGGAAAGAACTGAAAACTGCTGTTCACAAATGCTCTCCATCCAACCTCACTGAGCTCGAGCTGTTTTGCAAGGAGGAATGGGAAAAAAATTCAGTCTCTCGATGTGCAAAACTGAGAGAGACATACCCCAAGCGACTTACAGCTGTAATCGCAGCAAAAGGTCGCTCTACAAAGTATTAACTTAAGGGGGCTGAATAATTTTGCACGCCCAATTTTTCAGTTTTTGATTTGTTAAAAAAGTTTGAAATATCCAATAAATGTCGTTCCACTTCATGATTGTGTCCCACTTGTTGTTGATTCTTCACAAAAAAATACAGTTTTATATCTTTATGTTTGAAGCCTGAAATGTGGCAAAAGGTCGCAAAGTTCAAGGGGGCCGAATACTTTCGCAAGGCACTGTATATACACTATATGTCCCCAGTGACAAAAAAAGCAAAAAAAGTAGGTAGATATACAAAGATCAAAATAGTTTCCTTTGTTCAAAAACTTAAAATATAAATCAACACAATGTGTACATTTGGTTACAAACTAAGTTAATGTGTTTCACTATTGAATATGCCATGTGGGTAAAGTGTTGTCAACAAGGCAAAGATAACTAAATATACTGAAGGTAATTCTCTTTTTAAATATTAAAGACTTATTCACAAGTAAATGTGTGGGGGTAAAGTCATACATTACAATCCAAAAACATCTAATTTTCAAAAATATTTTCTTTACATTGTTTAGTAATTTCATTGCAACATGACTAAATTTATCTTCACAATCGACATCCTATTTCAGATAAACTCTTATGTACATAATCTACACAAAAAAAGCCTTTGAGGAAATACTTCATAAGTGTAGTACATATTAAATAATACAGTTTGATAAATGTCTCCCCCTCCCACTTAATTTTCAATGGTCGTTTCTACTACATTCAGATGTGTCTCTAGTGTGTTACAATCTAACGAGTTGTGAGAAATGTGAGAGAAAACTGGGTAGTAAAAGCCTCCAAACATTTACAGTATATGTCCAAGTAGTCCTCCCTTGTTTCAGTCCATTTTCTTCCGTTTGGTGCCTAATGAACAGGACCCTGGCACTATGTACTCCTCGTGCTTACGCCAGCAGTGAATGTGGCAATCCCCATGACCCCAAAATCGTGTGGTTCTACCCCCAAAACTAAATCATTGAGATGTTCTATCATGTAATCAGGTACAGCTAGGGATTATGGGTAATGCATTGCAAATACAGTAAATGCCTGGGTTAGTTGAGGTTCCGGCTACTACTAGGAAGTACACAGACCAACATCTTTGCATTCTTACTACATGAATGTACTTAAAAAAATATTTCTCACATCATAATTGGAACTAGTAATAAATGCTCTTAAATAGTATCATATTGCATGAAATTAGAATTAAGAAAATACTTTAATAGCAGAAGAATAAATCAGATTGTTTGTATTTGTAAGGCACAACAAAGACACAGTAAAGACCGTAGGCTTTGGGTTGGTCTTTATGAAACATTCCAAAATAAATACAACCTAAATATACACACATTACTCAGTATGCGGCCTTGCTCTTTCTGAGGTAGGGATTGGATTATTTTAAATGGTTTGCTAGCGAATGTGTTACTGAAACTATCATGGTGTCTGCTTTTACACAAACAAACTTCGACCCATCCATACTCATGTAAGTAAATAAATAATATATGCGTGCTGTGTGTAGTTGGGGGGGGGGGGTTGTTGACTAATCTTTTGAGGAGGGTGTAAGTACTGTGCCTTACATGATGTCCTGTCTTGTGGGTCAACAGACAGGCTACTCACAGTCCACGAGACAAAACCAAAAACGAGAGGGAAAATTCAAAACAAATAAACAGAGCCATAAATATAGCCTCTAGACACATACAGAGGTCCCCCACATACAGGAGCCTCTGGCCCCTCCTTTTTAGTACAGAGTCTCTGGGACAGCACCAGTGTTAGGATTCCCGTCCATGGGCGAGGGAGTTAGTCGTGGTGGGGATGTTTGTTGGGTCACAGCCTTACTTCTCGAGTTTATTTACAGCAGCAGGTTGTCTCGGTCACCCCAATGTATGACTGTCCATCTCAGAGCATGGATGATGAGGGCTTGGATCGTTCACTGTCCTGTTCAGTCTTGGGGGGGGGGGGGGGTTAAGAATGAAAGAGCGAAAGAGAGAGAAGAGCATGTTAAGTATCATTGCACTACATAGCGCTTTGAGTCAATACAGACTGCAATTAGCTTAGAAATTATTGGATTTCTTAGAAATATCTTATGTCAGTCAAACTACCTCAAAGTAGGGTTCTTAGTTTCCACTGCTACCACAAACAACTCTTATAGACCAAAAATCCCACAGTTATATCTGACATTTGGAGAGAGATAGATGTAAAACAGACTCCTGTTACCATTCATTCCATCCTCGGAGAGATTACAATGTTGAGCCTGTTTGTGTGTCAGAACAACACACTCCGAATTATAGATGTAGGATCTTAATTTGATCAGTCTTTTGTTGGGGAGAAATTTCCTGCTCAACTATAATCCACATTTCCTGTTACTGCAGGATTATTCTCCTGCTGTAGCTCATATTAAGATCCTATATCTGTAGCTGTTGGGGTAAAAAAAAAATCTAGACAACCGGAACAGCAAGTGTGCGTCGTACGGCTCTTGTGCACACACGACTAGAGGGAGTCCAACCGCAACTGATTTGATTGTGCAGGGTTCAAACGTTCTGCGCGGTGTTACAAAAAACCCCACAGCGAGTGGCTGTGTGACTTGCACCCATCGTCTCCCTCTCTCCTCCCTGCTGGAGCGACCAAAACATAACATCAACAGTGTTTATCGCGCTGTCCGTGTTGCTGAGGCTGCAATATAACGACAGCCATTTGTGACTGAAAAAGTATTTTACCGAAATCCCTCATTTGTTTAGGAAAAACATTCTCTATTCCCTCAACCCTTGCTCTCTGTATATAATACATGTATGCATCGCATGCATGTGACCAATAGGGCCTGACCTATAGCATATCATAATCACATCAATAAATTCAACAAACTCAGAACACGTTAACACATGTGACACCAAAATGGATGCAGAGGACTTGACAAATGAACTCGAAAATGGGGGAATGTTTAGGTTGCTAAGGAGGTAAAGGGGAAGTCAGACGTTTGGAATAAATTTGACTAGTTATGGAAAATACTGGAGATGAAGAAAAATAAAAGTTAAGGAGCAAGCACTGAGTGCATATTATGTGTGCCAATTGCCAAACAGGTGCTGTTTGATTACAATATATTTTCTCTGACTGTTTGGAACAATGTAAACAACACTAAATAAATTACAAGCATACCAGAGAGTCTTTTTTTTGTTGTAAAGCCTTTATTACAGCAAAGTCTAAAATCAGTCGCAATCATTAGTGAATGCAATTTCCAAAATGCATGTTTATTTATTGTTTATGCTAATTATTCAAGAGTCACTTTGCTATTTTATTTTAAATCTAAAGGGTTGATTGCATTTTAAATCATGAATGACTTGTATGCTGTGTGATAACATTAATTAATTAATGATTGATACAGTATATACGCTACAGTAATGTAAGTATTGAAACATAATACCATAACTTACTTTGGCCTAAGACTAAACAGGATGCACTTAGGCCTACAGCTCGATGGTGGCTACACAAGGTTGCTATACTAAGCCAACTAATGATAATGACATTACTTGTTATAATAATGATTATCATAACAATAACAATAAGGAGATCAAGAAAAAGGAGGGCTATTATTATTATGGCTCAGTGGGGCGATGCGTTTGGGACGCCATCACGCCAAGCAAGCAGCAGCAGCTTTGTAGGGGCTGAGGAGGGAGGAGGGGGGTTAGGAGTACTGCAGTAGGGGGATAAAGCACCAGCTGTGGAGCTCCTCTATGCCATCTGGGTCTTCCAGAATTGGGCCCGGCCAGCGATGATGGGGGCTTGGAGAGCAGAGCAGGAGAGCAGAGTGGCCCTGCAAACCGTATTACAGAGGGCACGGTTGGGGCAGAGAGCCTTGTACCTCACTGCAAAGGCTCTGATATGTTGCTGTTCAGTGATTGTACATCTCATAGACTGCTTATTCACATATAATACACATGCCACTATGGTGGGCTTCGGCAGTTTACAATGCCGAAACTGAACTGCAGTGCAGCTAACAACTAAAGCAAATTTGTGAATGGTTTTGGAAGATGGTGTGTGTTAATGTGAGTCTAAGGCAGAGAGAGAGACAGAGATTGAGAGTGTATGCACACACCCTTTCATCCCACCTCCATAACGAGCAACCTGGACACGGCTGCGGTGTCTAATCCCCAGCCACACACGGTGTGTAATCTCATCTCTAACTCTAACCCTGGCTGCAGCGGCTGAGGCTAAATGTAAGGGAGTGCTGCCTGGCGACGCCTGCCGCGTGGGTTATCTGGCGCCGGGAACATCCTGGCCTAGTTTAGTCACCGTGTCACAGCGTCTGCACTGCAACCGCCACCTGCTGGAAACTCTGACGCAACAGTGCGTGTGTTTGGAGGGGATGTTTGTGTGTGATACTAAACAGAGTGTGAAAGAGAGAAACATGAAAAGAGCGTTAGCACAGAGTAAGCAAAAAAAAACTACAAGGATAGAAAAGAACACCAAAAGAGGAAAGAGAGAATAGGAAAAGAGCAGGAAAGAGTGAGAAAATAAGCCAGCGGAAAAGAGCGGGAGCAGAGGGGGAGACAAATCAAGAGAGGAGAGGGAGGGTCGAACTGCCTCTAATATCTCAATTTCTTTTGCAATGAAAGCAGAGCCTCATTGAGCATGCTCCCTGACTTCTACTCTCTGAGCAATAGAGAGAAAGTAAAAGGTGGGGAGGGGAGTGTGTTGTGCAAGAACAAACCCGTAACACACACACTTGGCCTGGCCCAGAGCGAAAATAATCTGCATCTGGCGTGCAGGATGTTCCACTATTCTACTGTATTTGGGTGTTCTAAACCAAAAGCAGCACTGACAAATGATGATGATCTTTGATCACATCCGATTCAACACGCAATCTGGAGATGAAGACCAATCGCGGCTCTGATTCACAGTCACGGACAGGATGGATATCTGAGAGAGCTGTGCTAGAGAGTGAGCTACTGGCTACGGCTTCACCCCCCCCCCACCTCAACCCCCCCGTACCCCTCCCCAGGTTGATGGACATTAGATTGGCCCCTGGGCTGCACCTGCAGCAGCAACAGAGGCAGCACATGGTGTGCAGTAGGGCTGGGCAATAAATCAATATCAATAATTATTGAGGTAATTACTTCCCTCAATAACAATATAAAACGTTTAGATTAATTTTCGATAATGTCGATATAGAGTAATTAGGTACAGCAGTCCATTTCACCTCTGTGATGCATCAGGAACATGCAGAGAAGTGACAATATGCACTTGGAGAGGTATACTCCCACTAAAAACCACTTAGCACCTTGAGTGATGGAGTAGCCACTATTAACCACGAAAAATGAGTGATGTAGGTGAAAACAGTGGCAGTGATAGCCATGGAGAAGGAGCAGCTTCCAACAAAGAAATAATTGATAAAAAGGGTTCAACTGTTTCAGTTATTTGGAAGTGGTTTGGCTTTTTGAAGTCCGACAAAGAGCAGAGCAATGTTCGGTGCAAATTGTGCCGTAGACAGGGGGCTACCAAGTCTGGTAATACGACAAAACTTTTTCACCATCTGAAGCAAAATTACTCTTTGCAACAAAGCAGGAAGTTTGAGTTTGCGTCACAATATTGATAAACGCCCCTCAAGCACCAGCCAATCTAGGGATGTTTGCCCGAAGCAGTCAACACTGACAGCGTTACAAGCAAACATCAAAAAGACATCACAAATGCTATTATGCATTGCATTGCTAAAGACATGCTACCAATTAGCACAGTTGAAAATGAAGGTTTCAAGAGGCTTATCAATTTAATTGACCGCAGGTACGTGCTCCCTGGCAGCAAACATTTCTCTCACACCGCACTGCCAAAACTACGCCGAGTGTAGGGAAAAAGTTGAGGAACAGCTCAAGACAGATATTACGTATTTTGCTACTACTACCGATCTGTGGTCTAGTCGCATGTCTGAGCCTTTCTATATTGACAAAGAGTGGAATATTATAAATAAATGCCTTCAAACATCATACTTTCCCGACGACCACATGGGGGAAGCTATAAGCAGAGGGGCTCATTGATGCTCTCGCCTTCTGGGGACTCAGTCAAGACAGACAGGTCTGCATTACAACGGATAGTGGTGCGAACGTGGCGAAAGCCGCTCAGATCAACAAATGGACCAGACTGAAATGTTTTGGACAGCATCTGCACTTGGCCATTGGTCAGTAACCTTGTCAATTGTGCATTTTGAAGTGATTGGAAAATTGAAACTAAATGTGCATTTTTTTCAGCAACTGATTAAGTTAAATATTACATTTGTACATAACTAAAGGGATTATTGTTACTTTAACATTTTATTAAAATCTCTTGATTTCTCTTAGAGAGTGGGTAGAGACAAAGGGGTGGATCGCGCAATTGGAGTGTGTAAGAAAGTGGTAGGTGCCTTTTCCTATTCATGGAAAAAGAAGAGACCTGGCAGTTGTGTAACGGTTTTCTTGAGTTGAAAGAGAGGCGGACCAAAATGCAGCGTTGTTTCTATTCATGTGTAATAAAGATGAAACACGAACAGTACAAAAACAATAAACGTAACGAAAAAACCTAACAGCCTATACTGGTGCACAAACAGAGACAGGAACAATCACCCACGAAACACTCAAAGAATATGGCTGCCTAAATATGGTTCCCAATCATAGACAACGATAAACACCTGCCTCTGATTGAGAACCACTCCAGACAGCCATAGACTATGCTAGATACCCCCACTAAGCCACAAACCTAATACCTAACAAAACCCCAAGACAAAACACACCACATAAAAAACCCATGTCACACCCTGGCCTGACCAAATTAATAAAGAAAACACAGAATACTAAGACCAGGGCGTGACAAGTTGCTCAAAAAGAACACAACCTACCCCAGCACAAATTGGTGACAGAGTGGGGATCAAGTCAAAAGGTGGTGCAGAGTACTGGAGCAGGATAAAGCCATTTCACAGGTCTTGTCCAGTGACAAGAAGACCCGGCGCTTAGCTCCCACCTATACAGATATAGACGTTCTTGAGTCCATCAACCAGGCATTGACCCAACTCCTAGAATTCACAGATGCTCTGTCTGGTGAGTCTTATGTCAGTGTGTCTTAGCTGAAGCTAGTATTACACCTATTCAATACAGAGGTCATGAAACCTGATGATGGTGAAACAGAGCTCACCCAAACCATCAAAACAATAGTCATGGACTATCTGAACGAGAAATATGATGACCTAGCCACAGATGAGCCTCGTTGGTTGACCCTCAGTTTAAAACACATTTACATCAAAGAGGAGAAGGTGGGCCACATAAAAGCAAGAGCTGTCTCAGAGATGGTCAATGAGGGACATGAAAACCCAAGCCCAGCACAGGGAGACGATGCTGCTGCTGCTTCACCACAACTGCCAGCTAAAAAGAGAAAGTCACTGGGCAGTTTTTTCAAAAAGCCATTCTCCACTACCACAGGTCTCACTGAAATCCAGCTGGTAGAAAAGGAACTCAGCTGCTACCTTCAGTGTCCTGATGCTGACAGTGAAGCCAATCCACTGGACTGGTGGAAGATCCACCAAAAAAACTTTCCCAAAGTCAGCCACCTGGCAAAGCGCTACCTGTGCATTCCTGCGACCAGCTCCCGCTCAGAATGTGTTTTTAGCACAGCTGACCTGCCATAGGGCAGCTTTAAAGCCAGAGACCATAGACAGACTTGTCTTTCTAGAAACTACCCCAACTTCAACTGTGATGTGCCACTAGGCTAACAGTAATAATGCATATTGACTTGCACTATTTTATTTTTTATTACTCATGAATTGTAACGGTTTATTTGTGAGTTCTACTTCTGACAATAAATAAGAAACATTAAAGCCTTTGGTTTGTTCAGGCATTCTTGAGTCTGAAGCAGATATGAACCTTTAAAACATTTGATTAATATCGTGATAATTATCGTTATTACATTAAAAAAGTGTATATATATATATATATATATATATATATATATACACATATATATATATATATATACACACACACACACACAGTGGGGCAAAAAAGTATTTAGTCAGCCACCAATTGTGCAAGTTCTCCCACTTAAAAAGATGAGGCCTGTAATTTTCATCATAGGTGCACTTCAACTATGACAGACAAAATGAGAAAAAATCCAGAAAATCACATTGTAGGATTTTTAATGAATTTATTTGCAAATTATGGTGGAAAATAAGTATTTGGTCAATAACAAAAGTTTCTCAATACTTTGTTATACCCTGTGTTGGCAATGACAGAGATCAAACGTTTTCTGTAAGTCTTCACAAGGTTTTCACTCACTGTTGCTGGAATTTTGGCCCATTCCTAAATGCAGATCTCCTCTAGAGCAGTGATGTTTTGGGGCTGTTGCTGGGCAACGCGGACTTTCAACTCCCTCCAAAGATTTTCTATAGTGTTGAGATCTGGAGACTGGCTCGGCCACTCCAGGACCTTGAAATGCTTCTTACAAAACCACTCCTTCGTTGCCTGGGCGGTGTGTTTGGGATCATTGTCATGCTGAAAGACCCAGCCACGTTTCATCTTCAATGCCCTTGCTGATGGAAGGAGGTTTTCACTCAAAATCTCACGATACATGGCCCCATTTATTATTTCCTTTACACGGATCAGTCGTCCTGATCCCTTTGCAGAAAAACAGCCCAAAAAGCATGATGTTTCCACCCCCATGCTTCACAGTAGGTATGGTGTTCTTTGGATGCAACTCAGCATCCTCCAAACACGACGAGTTGAGTTTTTACCAAAAAGTTATATTTTAGTTTCATCTGACCATATGACATTCTCCCAATCTTCTTCTGGATCATCCAAATGCTCTCTAGCAAACTTCAGACGGGCCTGGACATGTACTGGCTTAAGCAGGGGGACACGTCTTGATTTGAGTCCCTGGCGGCGTAGTGTGTTACTGATGGTAGGCTTTGTTACTTTGGTCCCAGCTCTCTGCAGGTCATTCACTAGGTCCCCCTGTGTGGTTCTGGGATTTTTGCTCACCGTTCTTGTGATCATTTTGACCCCACGGGGTGAGATCTTGCGTGGAGCCCAGATCGAGGGAGATTATCAGTGGTCTTGTATGTCTTCCATTTCCTAATAATTGCTCCCACAGTTGATTTCTTCAAACCAAGCTGCTTACCTATTGCAGATTCAGTCTTCCCAGCCTGGTGCAGGTCTACAATTTGTTTCTGGTGTCCTTTGACAGCTCTTTGGTCTTGGCCATAGTGGAGTTTGGAGTGTGATTGTTTGAGATTGTGGACAGGTGTCCACAATATACTGATAAGTTCAAACAGGTGCAATTAATACAGGTAACGAGTGGAGGAAAGAGGAGCCTCTTAAAGAAGAAGTTACAGGTAAGTGACAGCCAGAAATCCTGCTTGTTTGTAGGTGACCAAATACTTATTTTCAAATACTCATCTTTTTAAGTGGGAGAACTTGCACAATTGGTGGCTGACTAAATACTTTTTTGCCCCACTGTGTGTGTGTGTGTGTGTGTGTCTGTGTATATACAGTGCCTTGCGAAAGTATTCGGCCCCCTTGAACTTTGCAACCTTTTGCCACATTTCAGGCTTCAAACATAAAGATATAAAACTGTATTTTTTTGTGAAGAATCAACAACAAGTGGGACACAATCATGAAGTGGAACGACATTTATTGGATATTTCAAACTTTTTTAACAAATCAAAAACTGAAAAATTGGCCGTGCAAAATTATTCAGCCCCCTTAAGTTAATACTTTGTAGCGCCACCTTTTGCTGCGATTACAGCTGTAAGTCGCTTGGGGTATGTCTCTATCAGTTTTGCACATCGAGAGACTGACATTTTTTCCCATTCCTCCTTGCAAAACAGCTCGAGCTCAGTGAGGTTGGATGGAGAGCATTTGTGAACAGCAGTTTTCAGTTCTTTCCACAGATTCTCGATTGGATTCAGGTCTGGACTTTGACTTGGCCATTCTAACACCTGGATATGTTTATTTTTGAACCATTCCATTGTAGATTTTGCTTTATGTTTTGGATCATTGTCTTGTTGGAAGACAAATCTCCGTCCGAGTCTCAGGTCTTTTGCAGACTCCATCAGGTTTTCTTCCAGAATGGTCCTGTATTTGGCTCCATCCATCTTCCCATCAATTTTAACCATCTTCCCTGTCCCTGCTGAAGAAAAGCAGGCCCAAACCATGATGCTGCCACCACCATGTTTGACAGTGGGGATGGTGTGTTCAGCTGTGTTGCTTTTACGCCAAACATAATGTTTTGCATTGTTGCCAAAAAGTTCAATTTTGGTTTCATCTGACCAGAGCACCTTCTTCCACATGTTTGGTGTGTCTCCCAGGTGGCTTGTGGCAAACTTTAAACAACACTTTTTATGGATATCTTTAAGAAATGGCTTTCTTGCCACTCTTCCATAAAGGCCAGATTTGTGCAATATACGACTGATTGTTGTCCTATGGACAGAGTCTCCCACCTCAGCTGTAGATCTCTGCAGTTCATCCAGAGTGATCATGGGCCTCTTGGCTGCATCTCTGATCAGTCTTCTCCTTGTATGAGCTGAAAGTTTAGAGGGACGGCCAGGTCTTGGTAGATTTGCAGTGGTCTGATACTCCTTCCATTTCAATATTATCGCTTGCACAGTGCTCCTTGGGATGTTTAAAGCTTGGGAAATCTTTTTGTATCCAAATCCGGCTTTAAATTTCTTCACAACAGTATCTCGGACCTGCCTGGTGTGTTCCTTGTTCTTCATGATGCTCTCTGCGCTTTTAACGGACCTCTGAGACTATCACAGTGCAGGTGCATTTATACGGAGACTTGATTACACACAGGATGATTGTATTTATCATCATTAGTCATTTAGGTCAACATTGGATCATTCAGGGATCCTCACTGAACTTCTGGAGAGAGTTTGCTGCACTGAAAGTAAAGGGGCTGAATAATTTTGCACGCCCAATTTTTCAGTTTTTGTTTTGTTAAAAAAGTTTGAAATATCCAATAAATGTCGTTCCACTTCATGATTGTGTCCCACTTATTGTTGATTCTTCACAAAAAAATACAGTTTTATATCTTTATGTTTGAAGCCTGAAATGTGGCAAAAGGTCGCAAAGTTCAAGGGGGCCGAATACTTTCGCAAGGCACTGTATATATATATATATATATATATATATATATAGTGATAATTTATTTTCTATATGTCCAGCCCTAGTGTTTAGTCATTCATGTATAGTAGTGGGTGGTGCTAGCCTGACATGACTGGCGTGCAACGCACTGTCCAGTACTCACCAGTGACTGCTGCTCTTGTGTCTGTGTCCCAAATAACACCCTATTCTCTATGTAGTGCACTACTTTTGACAGGGCCAATTGCACTCTGTCAAAAAGTAGTGTATCATATAAGGGTGCAATTTGGGACAGAGCCACGTGTGCTACATGCTTGTGGTCCATCGGTAATAAGGTGGAGGTAGTGGGGGTGGAGGAGGGGACAAAGGTAGGGGTTGACAGGGAGATAGTGGTGCATGGCAGGTGCATTACCCCCCCTTCCTCCCGGATGCAGAGCCATCTGCCATCACTCAAGAAGAGTTTGCAGTTTTCACCAAGCGCCGCTCATAGGAGCACTCACTCTCCTCTCAAGGAGGCCCAAGTGTGTGTCCGCACGTGTGTGTGTCCGCACACAAAAACACTCTGGGTGTTTACCCTCGTTGCTGCCAGCCATTAGGGCAAAACACCTGACGTCAAATCACAGAGAGTGATGTCAAATGAGAGAGAGGGGGATTGAAAAACAAGACAGACCTGAACAGATAAAAGGCTATTAGTCTCCAGAGAGGAAGAGACATCCCTAAACCTCTGCCTGCCACTTCTATTAATCTCTGAACACCTTGTTCACCTACGATGAGCACCCAGGTCATGGGGTTAGCTCACATTAGCACACTCTCAGGTCATTGTGATAGGATTTACATTAGCATACATTAGTACACAGAGGTAAACAGAGTTGGTGCCCACGTGCCCTGGCCTGCCGATAAGGTAGAAATTAAACAAACACAGTGACTGTTCTGTGACCTCTCTATTTATGCAACCAACTGTCATCTGGATAATCACACAAAATATCTATCCATCAACAATGTCACCGCCGAGGCCCAAGTCCTTTGACTGATTGATAGTGACGGAGGGGGAAGTTCGGGAGTCTGTCTGAGGGGCGCCGTTTATCCGTAAACAACCCTGTGTTGGCATTTCAGGCAGACGCACATGGTGTCGGAGGCTCTAAATACCTGGGATGGCTGAGTTGGTACTTTGTACCTAGCAAAACTGCCATGTCTCTCTCCCTCAATGTGTGGCTTTGAAGTTAAAGATAGACACCGTATTAGGCCTCTGACTAGCAAGAAGTCACCGAAGATATGTGAACACCTGCTCGTCGAACATCTCATTCCAAAATCATGGGCAATAATATGGAATTGGTTCCCCTTTTGTTGCTAGAACAGCCTCCACTCTTCTGGGAAGGCTTTCCACTACATGTTGGAACATTGTTGAGTGGACTCGCTTCCATTCAGCCACAAGAGCATTAGTGAGATCGGGCACTGATGTTGGGAAATTAGGCCTGGCTCACAGTCGGCGTTCCAATTCATCCCAAAACGTGTTCGATGGGGTTGTGCAGGCCAGTCAAGTTCTTCCACAAGTTATTTTTCCACATTTTGTTTTGTTATAGCATACATTTAAAATTGATTAAATTGAGATTTTGGGTCACTGGCCTATACCCAATAATGTCAAAATATAATTGTTTTTGGACATTTTTACAAAATAATAAAAGCTGAAATGTCTTGAGTCAATAAGTATTTATCCTCGTTGTTTCGGCAAAATGTGCATAAGAAGTCACATAATAAGTTGCATGGACTGTGAAATAATAGTGTTTAACATGATTTTTGAATGACTACCTCATCTCCACACATACATATAATTGTAAGGCCCCTCAGTCGAGCAGTGAATTTCAAAACATAGATTGAAACACAAAGACCAAGGAGGTTTTCCAATGTCTCCAACACCCAGTCACTACAAAGATACCTGCGCCCCTCCTAACTTGCCGTAGAGGAAGAAAACTACTCAGGGATTTCACCATGAGGCCAATGGTGACTAAAACAGTTACAGAGTTTAATGTCTGTGATAGGAGAACACTGAGGATGGATTGTAGTTACTCCACAATACTAACCTAAATGACAGAGTGAAAAGAAGGATGCCTGCACAGAATACAAATATTTCAAAGCAGGCATCTTAAAGTAAAACTGCAAAAAAATTGTCCTGAATACAAAGTGTTATGTTTGGGGCAACCCAACACAATATATTCCAGAGTACCGCTCTTCATATTTTCAAGAATTATGAGTATGCTTATCTTTTTTAAATTTTTTTATAATTTTTTTTTTATTTTTTTTTATTTACCCCTTTTTCTCCCCAATTTCGTGGTATCCAATTGTTTAGTAGCTACTATATTGTCTCATCGCTACAACTCCCGTACGGGCTTGGGAGAGACGAAGGTTGAAAGTCATGCGTCCAAGCCGCACTGCTTCTTAACACAGCGCCATCCAACCCGGAAGCCAGCCGCACCAATGTGTCGGAGGAAACACCGTACACCTGGCAACCCTGGTTAGCGCGCACTGCGCCCGGCCCGCCACAGGAGTCGCTGGTGCGCGATGAGACAAGGATTTCCCTACCGGCCAAACCCTCCCTAACACGAACGACGCTAGGCCAATTGTGCGTCGCCCCACGGACCTCCCGGTCGCGGCCGGTTGTCTCTGGTGGCACAGCTGGCGCTGCAGTACAGCGCCCTTAACCACTGCGCCACCCGGGAGGCCTGGGTGGCGTATGCTTATCATCAGCATGGACTAGGGAGTTTAGGATAATAATGTATGTTCAGTTGACCAGTTCCTCCCAGCAGCCTTTGCAACACAGACAGGAATTCCGAACGTGACACTTCGTCATTACCTGGCGTCTAGTAAACAACGAGCTCACTTGTTATTCTGACCTGCGGAGCGACTACATGAAAGACATTGGCGTGGATGCCTTCTCCAAGGGACCCGCACATGGATGAGGCCTCACACACAGAGAAACAGTCACATACGCTCTCGCTCTCTCTTTCAAACACACTGTTTGATAAAAGTGCAAGCAACTAAAAAAAACTCACCTGTCAAAAAGTCTCCTGCACCTCAATGTTTACAAGGTACAATGAGTGAATGACTGCCAAAACACTGACTCCGTGTGCCTTGCCCCCGAGACTGGAACATTGGTTTGTTTATAGCCACCACAGGGACTATTCTGGGCCAGAAAACTGACAGTGGCACCAGGACAGTCAGATGGACCTGGGATATGCCTTGGATGATTTAGTGGCGCGTGTTTGGGGCTGCAGCATGTTTTATTGCCCGTCTGCTTTTCTGACTGAGGCATGGAAGGAACAGGCAGTGCCTAGGGCTGATGTGTCATAAAAACACTGACAAGATGTTCTAGCTTTCTTAGGCTGGATCCCTACTTTGAGTACAGCATTCTCACAGCACTTTCCTAAACAGATCTCTGAAGGAGTTGCATACAAGTTCTGCAGGTGAGTATTTATGAATGAATAACGTGAAAAGTGTTATTACAGTAGATGTACAGTACCAGTCAAAAGTTTGGACACACCTACTCATTCAAGGGTTTGTCTTTATTTGTACTATTTTCCACATTGTAGAATACTAGTGAGGACATCAAAACTATAAAATAACACATGGATTCATGTAGTAACCAATATATTTTACATTTGAGATTCTTCAAAGTAGCCACCCTATGCCTTGATGACAGCTTTGCACACTCTTGGCATTCTCTCAACCAGCTTCATGTGGTAGTCATCTGGAATGCATTTCAATTAAAACATGTGCCTTGTTAAAAGTTCATTTTGTGGAATTTCTTTCTTTCTAAATGCATTTGAGCCAATCAGTTGTGTTGTGATAAGGTAGGAGGGTATACAGAAGATTGCCCTATTTGGTAAAAGACCAAGTCCATATAATGACAAGAACAGCTCAAATAAGCAAAGAAAAACGACAGTCTATCATTACCTTAAGACATGAAGGTAAGTCAATACGGAAAATTAAGAACTTTGAAAGTTTCTTCAAGTGCAGTCGCAAAAATCATCAAGCGCTATAATGAAACTGGCTCTCATGAGGACCGCCACAGGAAAGGAAGACCTAGAGTTACCTCTGCTGCAGAGGATACGTTCATTAGAGTTAACTGCACCTCAGATTACAGCCCAAATAAATGCTTCAGAGTTCAAGTAACAGACACATCAACTGTTCAGAGGAGATTACGTGAATCAGGCCTTCATGGTTGAATTGCTGCAAAGAAACCATTACTAAAGGACACCAATAAGAAGAAGGGACTTGCTGGGGTCAAGAAACACGAGCAATGGACATTAGACCGATGGAAATCTGTCCTGATAAGTTCATATTTGCGATTTTTGGTTCCAACCACTGTGTCTTTGTGAGATGCAGAGTAGGTGAATGGATGATCTCGGCATGTGTGGTTCTGAAGAAGGTTAAACCAAGGCCTTATATCGTTTAAAGGGTTAATAAACTATGTTATGATAAACTGTAAGGTGTGTTAAAACCTGTTTTGAGTGTTGTGACCTTCAGACACTATCAGAAGGCGTCTACATTCAGACTCCTCCTGTCTGGATCCCACCTTGGTTATCGGGTTTCCCCGAGAACACAAAGCTGCCAGAGACCTGATGAAACCAACCACCTGTCAGAAGATGCTTACACTCGTTCACATTGTTATGACTCCATACTTGTAGTGAAACACCACGTGACTGGGTACTACCATAAGCTTCATAAAAATGTAGCTTGTGAAATTAAGAATGCAATGTTCTGTATCTCCTAATGTATTGCACAAGTTGACTGCAGGTATTTACTTAAAAAGTAGCTACAAATATTCACTTTTTTTTTTTTTATTACAAGAAATTGTTTAAACAGTATTGACGGTAATGAAAAACCATTCTGTGGCTATTTACAAATACCCTGGTATATGGTATACCACCCAAGCCTAAAGGTGATGCCATTGCGCAATGTATTAAACATGTAATGCAATGATAATTGCTATAAACATTTGCTTCTCAATAGGAGATCAATGTAAGTTTAATGTAAACAAGCCATTATATCGACATTAATCTATATTGACATTATTTAAACCCTTCGTTCTTCACTGTCCATGTATACACCTCGCCTGCGCACTGAGCGTAATATCAGTGTGTAATTCGATCAACCATATTCGCTCATGTGTCTTTTCTAATATAATTAGTATGACACAGAGAATAAACACTTCTCACTTGTTTTATAAAATGGCTGGTGCCCAAAATCAATTTTGTCCTGTAGTGTCATGGTGCCTACGTAACCACCCACCACTTGTTTTCTTCAGTGGTTTCAAAAGTCCAACATTCGTCACGCAGCAGGTCCGTTTTGAATACATGTACCACCTACGCATCTTCGGTGGTAAACATTAGAAATTCAAGGCCGCCACAGCAAATAATCTCAACGTGTCCATTTCGAAAGATGTGTTTTTCATTATCTCGTCTATCACAATACACTTGGCAGAATAGCAAGCTGAAGAGTAGTAGGAGGGGGCCTATGCTGTACTAACTGAAATAACATTAATTTTTAATTATCTCATTGCCAGTCCTTCATTCAGGTTTTCCTCTCATGCAATATAAACCCCTTATTGTTGTTGACAGTGACAGCACCCTCCAGTATAAATGAGGGAAGCCATAAACTAAAATGTCCATGATCACCATAGAGTTGGACACATTTTTCACCCCAAACATACCATCAAAGTCTCATAGTCTCTAAGGCAGCCAGTCAACAAGCATTTAAATTATTTTCTCCCATTTCTAAAAATGTGTTGATTTAATTATCATCATGTTTCTTCATATAAAGTATGGACAAAGTTGTTTTCAGCAACATTGCCTTAAGTATATGACCACAGCAGACCTCTAACCCTACCTTTACAAACTCTGACCAGCCATGAAATGGGCAGTTAAAACACACACACACACACAAACAGGAGCATCACTCACCTTTGACAGTGGTCGCCGCCTCCTTGAACCCCAAACAGACGTACGGCGTGACGTGTAATCCATGGAGGGCTCCCTTGCAGCTGGTGGCCGGCTTAAAGCTGACCGTGGGCAGGTCTTCGCAACAAGGTCCCTCCAGGTCCCTGTCCCGGTTCTCCATTAGGTTCAGGGCAATATAGTTCAGTCCATTCTGGAAGCCTGCAGAGGTCTCTCTACTCATGGGGCTGTCACACTCCTCGTCTGAGCCCTCGCTGCTCCGTATCGACAGGTTCTCCACCGAGCTATGGCGTTTGGCATTCCCATGGGCGAACGAGGGGAACACAGGGGTGACGGTAGCCGCAGAGGAGAAGGTTTCGGAGCTGTGCCGCCTGCGCCCATTGGGGTCGGCCCGGATCACCTTAGCGGCCCTGTCAGGATCCACGGGGTTGACGGCGCCAAGGAGGAACACCCCAATGCCGACAGGGAGGCCCTGCTCACCCAGGGATAGCCTCTTCTCTCTGGCACTGGGGTTGAAGATAATAAACAGAGTTAATATGTATTACAGTACATGGTCTATTACAAAACATCCATAGATAGATGCGATATAGAAAATATTTTATACTTATCATGAACTCAATCCACTTGAACTTAATACACTTTCAAACACAACATAAAGTGCCTGCCGTGCCAGGGGAATCTTAATCCTATTCATAGTTTGAAATGCTTTTCTATAACTAGACAAATAACTTTGCTGAATAATGTATTTATAACTGACATTATGGCTAGAGTACTGAGTGTACCTTGCTGAGGTCTGAGGGACGAACTGGGGAGGCATGTTGGCCAAATGTCATCTCGGTGTACTCATCCTTGCCTCTCTGGGGGCACTAGGATAACCTCTTCGATCGGAGATGGTACACTGCCTCCCCATCCAGACAAGGGCACAGGGATGACTCAGGGACCGTGTCCAACCGTCCAGCAGGGGTGTCTCTGGCCTTGGGTGAGTGCGAGACAATGTGGTGCAGGTTCACGTAGTCGGAGAGAGGGGACCTTGGCTGGCTGCCGATGGAGCCCAGAGACAACTCCTGACTCTCATTGGATGCTGACGGCGAGGAGTACTTGGTGCTCTCACTGAAGTCTATGTTGATATACTCGCCCGGACTCCTGGGTTCCCCGGGCAAGAGGTGCTCGTTCATGCTGGGCAGGATCCTAAAGCTGTCGAGAGACAGCCGGTTGGGTCGCCCCATCTTCCCCCGGTGGGACGTCAGGCTCTCAGTCCCCCGGCTCTGTCTGATGGCCGAGGGCACCGAGGAGTTGAGCGTGGCCGCATTGGTCATCACTGAGTAGTAGTCATCTGACTCCCCACCTATCGACTGATGGCCTTGAGGGCTCATCAGGACGTACTGGTCATCAGTGTTCCCCACCTCCTTGGAAGTCTGGTGGAGTTTGGTGGGGAGAGGACTAGTAAAATACTGAGGAGAGGGCTTATAGCTACGATACTGGTAATCACCAAGAGAAACCTGGCCTGGCTTGGCCTTTCTGAGACAAACAGAAAACACACTTTTGTGTCATTGTTTTTGGTGGGGATTGTTGTTGTTATTAAACATTGACATAACAGTGACTTAAACCATTTGTATTGGTTATTTAGGAAATTGTTAAAATCCACAAACTGAAAAAGTAAATCTTGGGCCTCCCGAGTGGCGCAGCGGTCTAAGGCACTGCAGTGCTTGAGGCGTCACTACAGATCCGGGTTCGATGAGGCGACGAACAATTGGCCCAGCGTCGTCCGGGTTAGGGGAGGGTTTGGCCGGCCGGGATGTCCTTGTCCATCGCGCTTTAGCGACTCCTGTGGCGGGCCGGGCGCATTCACTCTGACACAGTGGCGCATTGGCTCTCGACCTTTGCCTCTCCTGAGCCCTTACGGGAGTTGCAGTTATGGGACAAGACTGTAATTACCAATTTGGGAGAAAAAGGGGTAAAAAAGTCAATGCTGACTCACAGCAAGCTGTAAATACATACATGTTTACAGAGAACGCACGTCATTCACTGTATAGTACAGTGTTCCAGAAGAAACAGAATGTACGCACTCTCTCCCTCAATGCTCTCTTACCCTGTTTCGCTCTCTTTAACGGTAATGTTTTTCTGTTTCTGTTGTTTATGTCCCTCCTTCAACCCCCTCACTATCTAGCCTATAATCAAAAACCTTTCCACAAAAGTAGTGCTATGGTATTTTACTAGTCCTATACGGGCCCTGTTGGCACTCCCACCCCCAAACATCTTCACACAGCTATGTTTCTGTCTCTCTGTTTTTGTCGCTCGATCAAATCCCTCACCCTCTATATTCACGTGTTCTCTCCATATATGTGATAAATGTTTTATGATTCAAACATACATTTTTGTCTAGCAAATTTATTTCTGTTTCTTTGTTTTTGTCCTTCTTTCAACCCCCTCACCCTCTTTATTCATGTGTTCTTTCCATATACAGTACCACACCTACTCATTCAAGGGTTTTTCTTTATTTTTACTATTTTCCACATTGTAGAAAAGAACTATGAAATAACACATATGTAATCATGTACTAAACAAAAAAGTGTTAAACAAATCTAAATATATTTTATATTTTAGGTTCTTAAAAGTTAGCACCTTCAGCCTTGATGTCAGCTTTGCACACTCTTGGCATTCTCTCAACCAGCTTCACCTGGAATGCTTTTCCAACACTTTTTGAAGGAGTTCCCACATATGCTGAGCACTTGTTGGCTGCTTTTCCTTCACTCTGCGGTCCAACTCATCCCAAACCATCTCAATTGGGTTGAGGTCGGGTGATTGTGGAGGCCAGATGATCTGATATATGTATATTATTTAACCTTTATTTAACTAGGCAAGTCAGTTAAAAACAGATTCTTATTTTACAACCCCGGCCAAACCCTCCCCTAACCCAGATGATACCGGGTGCCAATTGTGCGCCGAACTATGGGACTCCAGATCACGGCCGGTTGTGATACAGCCCAGGATCAAACCAGGGTCTGTAGTGACGCCTCCAGCACTGAGATGCAGTGCCTTGGACTGCTGCGCCACTTGGGAGCCAACACTCCGTCACATTTTTTCTTGGTCAAATAGCCCTTACACAGCCTGGATGTGTGTTGGGTCATGGTCCTGTTGGAAAACAAATGATCGTCCCACTAAGTGCAAACCAGATGGGATGGCATACTGCTGCAGAATGCTGTGGTAGCCATGCTGGTTAAGTGTGCCTTGAATTATAAATAAATCACTGACAGTGTCTTTAATTTTATTAAACTTTAAACTAGGCAAGTCAGTTAAGAATAAATTCTTATTTACATTGAAGGCCTAACCCGACCAAAACCCTTACCCGGACGACGCTGGGCCAATTGTGCGCTGCCCCATGGGACTCCCAATCGTGGCCAGTTGTGATGCCTTAGACTGCTGCGCCACTCGGGAGCCCTAAGAAGAATCTCAAATTTAAAATACATTTAGTATTGTTGAACACTTTTTTGGTTACTACATGATTCCATTTGTGTTATCTTATAGTTTGATGTGTTCACTATTATTCTACAATGTAGTAAATAGTACAAATAAAGAAAAACCATTGAATGAGTGGTTGTGTCCAAACTTTTGACTGGTACAGTATGTGACAACTGTTTTATGGTTTCAATATATTCCTCTCTGGGTGATTGCCAGGCAAAGCCATAGAAGAGGGGGGAATGAGGAATGTCTTACCATGATGATCATTCCCAATGTTGCTAACCCGATACATGTAATCTTCACAGAGCTGAGTAGGGCAGAGAGGTTCTACTCAGCTCTGATCCAAATGGCACCCTATTCCCAAATAGTACAGGGCTCTGATCAAACGTTCTGCACTTGGAAATACCGTGCTATTTGGGACACCGCCTAAGAGATGCAGCTGCAATGCACTTCCTCCCCACCACCTGTCACAATGCATAAATCCACATGATTACCCAGCATACAGGGGAAGTCTTGAGAATATTGGGCAACGTTCCCATTAGGTCCCTTAAGGGTTTTGGCGCAATGAAACAAGAGGTTCGCGGCATGATGCCATGAACCACAGCGATGCAGTGAACCAAGACGTTGTGAGTTTCAATCCCAGGTGTGGAAATATTAAATAATAAACACTGTTTGAATAAATATACACAATGTAATCATGTACACTACCATTCAAAAGTTTGGGGTCACTTAGAAATGTCCTTGTTTTTGTCCATTAAAATAACATCAAATTGGTCAGAAATACAGTGTAGACATTGTTAATGTTGTAAATGACTTTTGTTGCTGGAAACGGCAGATTTTTTATGGAATATCTACATAGGCGTACAGAGGCCTATTATCAGCAACCATCACTCCTGTGTTCCAATGGCACATTGTGTTAGCTAATCCAAGTTTATCATTTTAAAAGGCTAATTGATCATTAGAAAACCCTTTTGAAATTATGTTAGCACAGCTTAAAACTGTTGCTCTGATTAAAGAAGCAATAAAACTGGCCTTCTTTAGACTAGTTGAGTATCTGGAGCATCAGCATTTGTGGGTTTGATTACAGGCTCAAAATGGCCAGAAACAAATAACTTTCTTCTGAAACTCGTCAGTCTATTCTTGTTTCTTAGAAATTAAGGCTATTCCATGCGAGAAATTGGTAAGAAACTGAAGATCTCGTACAACGTTGTGTTCTACTCCTTTCACAGAATAGCGCAAACTGGCTCTAACCAGAATAGAAAGAGGAGTGGGAGGCACTGGTGCACAACTGAGCAAGAGGACAAGTACATTAGAGTGTCTAGTTTGAGAAACAGACGCCTCACAAGTCCTCAACTGGCAGCTTCATTAAATAGTACCCGCAAAACACCAGTCTCAACATCAACAGTGAAGAGGCGACTCCGGGATGCTGTTGCAAAGAAAAAGCCATATCTTAGACTGGCCAATAAAAAGAAAAGATTAAGATGGGCTAAAGAACACAGACACTGGACAGAGGGAGTGGCCAGCACAGTCACCTGATCTCAACCCTATTGAGCTGTTGTGGGAGCAGCTTGACCACATGGAACGTAAAAAGTGACCATCAAGCCAATCAACTTGTGGGAGGCGCTTCAGGAAGCATGGGGTGAAATCTCTTCAGATTACCTCAACAAATTGACAACTAAAATGCCAAAGGTCTGCAAGGCTGTAATTGCTGCAAATGGAGGATTCTTTGACAAAAGCAAAGTTTGAAGGACACAATTATTATTTAAATTACAAATCATTATTTATAACCTTGTCAACGTCTTGAATATATTGCAACTCATTTCATGTATGTTTTCATGGAAAACAAGGACATTTCTAAGTGACCCCAAACTTTTGAACGGTAGTGTGTCAAAGTGTGCCAAATATGTAAGTTCAAAACACTATGTTAAAAGCACTGTTTGTGTGTGGGGGGCGAGCATTGCCAAAAGACAAAGAGCTGTGACTGGATCAGTGGTTCACTAATCAGGGCCTTGATGGTCTTGGCAACAGTAAAATGGGAAGTGGGTAATGAAACTAGGGTGCTCGTGCCTTGGGGGTGGGGACGTTTCTTTAAGACCATCAGGTGACGTCCCTAGGACAAACCAGGAACAAGGCAAGACCACCAGGGGACCATGACACAACGTCCCAAGAACGACCTAAAAACGTTTTCAGAACATCCCCGTAACCAACCGGGAACTAGACAAAACCTCCAGAGGACCATTTCGTGACAACCAAGAAACAACCTATTTACTCATTTTTGTTTGCATTGTATGCCGTCTGTGGCCAATTGCAAATCCCCAACCCTTCGTGATTGACTAAGATGTGTGAGTTTCTTTTGCCCGAGCAAAATTCTTAGAAAATCATAGAGATCCCAAATGAGGTTAATTGATATTCCACCTTACTGTGTACATTATGTGAAGCCTGTAAGTTCCTGCTATCAAGATGTTTCCCCTATCTGTGTTCTGAATCACAGCTATGTTCCTATCAAAATGGAAAAAATAAAATGATATGTAACAGTGGTACCAATCAGGTAAAAGTAACTGCATGTACATACCAAACCTCTTATATGGAGTCTGTTATTCCACTGTGCTTATTATACTACAAGAAGACCATGTTTTTCTCATCCTATTTAGGAAACAACTATCATAGTTCATACATATTTTTTTTCTTATTCGATTGAACTTAAAATGGTCCTAGAATCATGTTCCCACTAGCTATTGTAGTATATCAGGAAATGTGGATTATGTCAACGGTAGGTTGTGTATAAAACACCTGTGTTGTCCCGGTGATATTTCTATTTGAGTATGATTAGTTAAGATCATTTTAAGCCCTTCACATTCCACTTGACTGGATGTTTTTGTTTATGTTTTTCAGCTGTGCAGAATTACACATGAAATTAGAGAGCAGGGCCTGGTAGGGCTGGCGTACCATAATCCTATTTTCTTCAGTTAAATATAATTGTATGTGTTTGAGGTGTTGACATAAGTGGCATATGGAAACTAATAGAGCTGTGTAGTGTGAATAAATAAAGGAGAATATGCAGAGAGAGAGAGAAACAGAGAGAGAATAACATAATACAGTGTAGTGATATCATAACAACTTATTATAGCAAGTAGTTTTTTGTATCATGAGATAGAAGATGATTGCATTAGAAGATCATAAGGGGTTGGATTACATTTTGTTGTAAGATGGAAAAGGGCCATCCAATGGAATGGAAATAACTTGAATGAAAAACTAAAATAGAAAGCTCAGAGTTCAAAGATCACGATAATAAATAAATAATAATATTAATAATAATAGGGCCAAAACAGAGGGGGTAAACAGACATTATTTCTGTCTGTCTGTGTGTGTGTGTGTGTGTGTGTGTGCTAATTACACAGAGTGTAAAGGCTGATTTCTTCCTCTGAAGAGGTGTAGCAAGGATCGGACCAAGATGCGGCATGGTAAGTGTTCATGTTTTAATAAGAAAAACTCAACATGAACACAAAAACAATAAATATGAACAAACCGAAACAGTCCCTTGTGCCACAAACACTGACACAGGAAACAATCACCCACAAACCAACAGCTACCTATGTATGATTCTCAATCAGAGACAACTATCGACACCTGCCTCCGATTGAGAACCATACTAGGCCGAACACAGAAATAGAAAGACATAGAAACACAAAACAGACTGCCCACCCCAACTCACGCCCTGACCATACTAAAATAAAGACAAAACAAAGGAAATAAAGGTCAGAACATGACACAGAGTGTATGTGAGCGTAGGTGTAAAAAATTATTGGCACCCCCCAAAAAAATGTATAAGTAAAATCAAACAATATTAAATCTGCATTACCATTCAACTTTTTTTTAGGTTAATCTCATTTTAAGGAAATGTTATGTGGCCTTCCATGGCTTCCTGTTTCACTGGGATATAAAAAATTAGGTAACACACAAGTGCAATCCATTTGTATTCCATCACTATGGAGAAAGGCAAAGAACTCACAATGAAAAAATAGAAAAATGGTGTGTGACTTTTATAAATCAGGCAATGATAACAACTGAAAAATCTAGTATAACACTTACCATTATTAGGGCAACAATTAAGACATTTACAACCACTGTTGGTACACTTGCCTGGTAGAGGACGCAAGTGTATCTTGTCCACACATACAGTGAGGAAGATGGTTTGGAAGGCAAAGAAAAGTCCAAGGGCCACAGTTGGAGAATTACAGAACTTGGTCATATCTTGGTGTCACCAAGTCTCAAAATCTACAATTAGACACCACCTCCATGCCAATAGGCTATTTGGAATGGTTGCCATAAAAAAAAAAACTTTGAGAGCATTGCCACTTGGATTGTAATTGAGTGCTATTGTCAGATGAAACCAAAATATAACTCTTTGGCCATGCACACCAATGGTCGGTTTTGCCTCGAAAAAGAAGGATGCATATGAAGAAGATAACCTCATACCTTCTGTAAAGTATGGTGGTGGATCTTTGATGTTATGGGGCTGTTTTGCTTCCTGGGTCATGAACCAGGACATTTTAGACCTAAACCTGGTTTCTCTTCCAGAAGACTAAAACTTAGCTACAAGTGAGTCTTCCAGCAAAACAATGACCACAAACACACATCAAAATCCACAAATAAATGGTTAATTGACCACAAAATCAATGTTTTGCAATGACAATCTCAGTCCTCCGACTTGCCCCCAATGAAAACCTGTGGTTTGAATTGAAGAGGGCAGTCCATAAGCGCAAACTGAACGATTTCAAGAATCTGGAAAGATTCTGTAAGGAATGGTCTAAGAACCCTCCCAATGTGTACTCCAATCTCAAACATATACAGTTGAAGTCGGAAGTTTACATACACTTAGGTTGGAGTCATTAAAACTTGTTTTTCAACCATTCCACAAATTTCTTGTTAACAAACTATAGTATAGGCAAGTAGGTTAGGACATCTACTTTATGCATGACCTACCTTCAAACTCAGTGTCTCTTTGCTTGACATCATGGGGAAATCAAAAGAAATCAGCCAAGATCTCAGATAAAAACAATGTAGACCTCCACAAGTCTGGTTCATCCTTGGGAGCAATTTCCAAAGGCCTGAAGGTACCACGTTCATCTGTACAAACAATAGTACGCAAGTATAAACACCATGGGACCAAGCAAGCCGTCATATCGTTCAGGAAGGAGACGCATTCTATCTCCTAGAGATGAACGTACTTTTGTGCAAGTGCAAATCAATCCCAGAACAACAGCAAAGGATCTTGTGAAGATGCTGGAGGAAACAGGTACAAAAGTATCTGTTTCCACAGCAAAACGAGTCCTATATCGATGTAACCTGAAAGGCCACTCAGCACAGAAGAAGCCCCTGCTCCAAACCTGCCATCAAAAAGCCAGACTACGGTTTGCAACTGCACATGGGGACAAAGATTGTACTTTATGGAGGAATGTCCTCTGGTCTGATGAAACAAAAATATAACTATTTGGCCATACTGACCATTGTTATGTTTGGAGGAAATAGGGGGAGGCTTGCAAGCCGAAGAATACCAACCCAACCGTGAAGCACAGGGGTGGCAGCATCATGTTGTGGAGGTGCTTTGCTGCAGGACGGACTGGTGCACTTCACAAAATAAATGGCATAATGAGGAAAGAAAATGATGTGGATATATTGAAGCAACATCTCAAGAGATCAGTCAGGAAGTTAAAGCTTGGTCACAAATGGGTCTTTCAAATGGACAATTACCCCAAGCATACTTCCAAAGTTGTGTCAAAATGGCTTAAGGACAACAATGTCAAAGTATTGGAGTGGCCATCACAAAGCCCTGACCTCAATCCCATAGACAATTTGTGGGCAGAACGTTGACATACAAACCTGACCCAGTTACACCAACTCTGTCAGGAGGAATGGGCCAAAGTTCACCCAACTTATTGTGGGAAGCTTGTGGAAGGCTACCCGAAACGTTTGACCCAAGTTAAATAATTTAAAGGCAATGCTTCCAAATACTCATTGAGTGTATGTAAACTTCTGACCCACTGGGAATGCAATAAAATAAATAAAAGCTGAAATAAATCACTCTCTCTCTACTATTATTCTGACTAACTGGTCCTAATTGACCTAAGACAGGGAATTTTAACTAGGATTAGATGTTAGGAATTGTGAAAAACTGAGTTTACATGTATTTGGCTAAGGTGTATGTCAACTTCCAACTTCAACTGTACAGTATATATAAAAAGGCTAAGTGCTGTTTTCCTCAAAAGGGGATGGTGAACACTGAACAATGAGCCTTCTTCTTCTATAATTCACTAATTTATTCTATACTTATTCAGGTTATGAGTTGTCATTTATACCAATGCCCTACATTCAATAACCATTAAGCCCAGATGATATTTCAAAACAAGAATTTTGTTTATGCCAGGCTAGCCCATCTGATATTTAAATCAGGAGGCCCCCTTTCCTCACAGTGTTGCACAGATCTGGTGTGGAGCCATAAGAGATGCAGTATTTGGGGCATAAGGGTCAGTTACAGCAACCACAATGACATTGAAACTGCATCCTACTTTAGCCAAGGACCAACCAGCATGGACAAGATGGTGGCGGAAGTTAGAACTGCTGCTGAGAAACACTTAAGCCATCCACCTAATGTTTCTTAATCTTTATCCTACCCCCTCCTTTTTCGAACATTCTGTTAAAAATCGCGCAACATTTCAGCGTCCTGCTACTCATGCCAGGAATATAGTATATGCATATGATTAGTATGTGTGGATAGAAAACACTCTGAAGTTTCTAAAACTGGTTAAATCACGGCTGTGACTATAACAGAGCGTGTGTTTCATCGAAAAGCGCAAGAAAAACTGGTCACTGAAATCTGAAAAAAGTATCCATGCGCCCCTTTCATGGATTATTTAAAGGAAACCAAATTTAATATGGAGACGGATGCAATTCCTACAGCTTCCACACGATGTCGCCAAAAACGTCATTTTCATTGACAAAAATCCTTTGAGACATTACAAATAGATCCTTGATTCCATCCAGCCTACCTCAATCGATTTTGGAAGATTGAAAAATGGACACTGTTTTCTTTTGTAGCTGCTATTGAATACAGATCGCCCAGTGATCAATTTGATCGCTTATTAACGTTTACAAATACCTAAAGTTGGGTTATAAAAGTAGGTTGAAGTGTTTTGTCAAAGGATATAGGCAACTTATATAATTTGTTAAACATGACGTTGCGTGTTGGAAGAGAGCTTTTTTCGTGATGCAGACAGGCTATACAAATGGATATTTTGGGAATTCATGGACGAATTTAATCGGGAAAAAGACCAATTTGTGATGTTTATGGGACATATAGGAGTGCCAACAAAGAATATCATCAAAGGTAATGAATGTTTTATATTTTATTTCTGCGTTTTTGTGTAGCGCCGGCTACGCTAATTCTTTTGTTTACGTCGCCTTCAGGCATTTTGGGGTGTTGCATGCTATCAGATAATAGCTTCTCATGCTTTCGCCGAAAAGCATTTTAAAAATCTGACTTGTTGGCTAGATTCACAACGAGTGTAGCTTTAATTCAATACCCTGTATGTGTGTTTTAATGAACGTTTGAGTTTTATCGAGTACATTTAGCATTTAGCGTAGCGCATTTGCATTTCCAGGTGCCTACTTGAGACGTCTGCGTCTCAAGTAGGAGCAAGAAGTTAAAGGATTATGAAGCGTTTAAAATAACACTCAAATCATCACAGACTTGTGACGCAAATGAGAGATTCATGTTTCGGAGCAGCATGAAGACAGTGTCACCGCAAAAAGTGAATCACAGCACCATAATTTGTGAATTATTAACAATTACTCACTGTAAGACATGACACTGTAAGACCCCTCTTCAAGTGTGTGGTTGGGTCATTTACAGTGCCTTGCGAAAGTATTCGGCCCCTTGAACTTTGCAACCTTTTGCCACATTTCAGGCTTCAAACATAAAGATATAAAACTGTATTTTTTTGTGAAGAATCAACAACAAGTGGGACACAATCATGAAGTGGAACGACATTTATTGGATATTTCAAACTTTTTTAACAAATCAAAAACTGAAAAATTGGGCGTGCAAAATTATTCAGCCCCCTTAAGTTAATACTTTGTAGCGCCACCTTTTGCTGCGATTACAGCTGTAAGTCGCTTGGGGTATGTCTCTATCAGTTTTGCACATCGAGAGACTGACATTTTTTCCCATTCCTCCTTGCAAAACAGCTCGAGCTCAGTGAGGTTGGATGGAGAGCATTTGTGAACAGCAGTTTTGGCGGGCTGTCACTGTGTGTGTGTGTTTGGGGGCTGTGGCAGGAGTACAAAGGAATATTCTACATACAATACCAATTAGCCTTCTGCTGTATGCTGCTTCTCTCCTGCAGTCTTGATGGTGAAGTGTTTGTGACATAGATCGGCTTGGAGGGTTGAAACCACCGAGGGGTGAGAGGAGCAGGGCGGGGTGAGGGGGTTGTTGTTGAGGGTAAGGTTAGGAGAGGGCATATACTGTCGAGGGCATATACTGAGTGAGGACGATCATGCAAAATCCAAATATTTCCGAATGGACATTGTTGTTTGTGTGGTTCTCGTCTTATGTAGTTTCGTGAAAATGTGTTTCTCAGAGTGCAAAATGTTACATTTTTGCGTGCATATTTTTACGTGCATATTTTGGTATATACTATATATCTTATGACTAGACACCTTCCTGTGCATGTTTTCCCATTTCTGGTGAGCGGTGACAGATTACCAGAGAAGATCAGCTCACTCTCAACTCTGTAAACAAGTGCCCGGGCGATCACTGGCCCTGCTAGCAGGTCATACATAAGGGGTCAGTCCGGGACACCAAATCCTACTAAGGTTATTCAACGTCAGTAATCGCAGAGCGCAACGGGATCAAAAGTTTAACCACTTGTGTTTTAATTATACGAACTGAGGATACGGACCCCCTCATTCAACCATATGATGCCCGAACATAGTGCCAGTGTGGGGTGGGCTTAAATCCACACTGGGGTCAGACCAAGGGACTTCACCCAGAGAGAGCGCCAGAGAGGACATCAAGGGGGGTAGCCATTTGAGTCATGGGGACCCTATGAAATAATTTTGTTTTAAGGGGTAACTTGAGCTAGCGTAGTCCCAGATCTGTTTGTGTTGCCTTGCCAACTCCTATGGTCATTGTTACACCAAACATATCTGGGACCATGCTACTCTTGGACCCTTTCGCTCACTGTATAATCCTACTGAGGAACCAGTGCTAGACACATGACCACAACTTTCTCTCCCTGCGAGCCATTTTACACCCCTGGGATTGGTCTATGGGGAATTAACTCAGCTACTTAGCACAAGGGTAATTTAACATTACTGGTATAAACCCGCTCCAGAAGTATGGGTGGGTCGCCTGTTTAATATCCCCAGGGAGGAAGCCCACTGTTCAGGTAGGGAGAGATGAGGAGATCCTTACCCCCAGAGCTCATCCTATGAATGGAAGGTACAGTATATGATAGGGCTGCACAATTTTGACAAAATATCTAATTGTGATTTTTGTGGGCAGATATTGCAATTGCGATTATAAATTGTGATTTTCAAACACTTAGGTGAAAACTTAATTCCATCAGACATGGTTAAAACAAGTGTCAGGGTAGAAAGCATCACTTCTAAAATGAGTTCATATGAATGAATACATACTGTGCTAACTGAATACAAAACCAAATGAAACAAATATTTTCCAACACAATTATGCATATAATAGATAAGATTATTGCACCTACATAAACAAACACACATTTGTAACGGGATCATTAAAATATAGTGTGCAATAAGAGCATCCCTTGTTCATTAACTAACAAACATTGAGTTCATATTTCCTATTTTACCATTATGAGTTCTTAAATAAGGCTGCAGATGGAATAAGAAACATATGATTGTGTAATTATCCTGTATGTGTAGGCTCAATGATTATTATAATTGAAATTATGAGTCTAATTGCCTTAAAAACATTTAACACGTAGCCTACCAATTGCAAGGTGCAGCCTGTGTCCAAAACATTGGTGCGATGGCCTTTAAAATGTTTGTGCTGTTATCCTTATGCACACTTGCTGCTCCTCAATCAAGACCCAGGCATTCTCTCAACCCAAGAGCGATGTTTCTCCTGTGTGATCTCTGGAGATGGAGCCTATGATGTTTGCAAGCACTGACCGTTCAATTGAAACTCTTCATCAATGAAGTCTACTGTCAAACTAATGTACAGTAGGGCTCGGTTGTTTTACTAGACCAAAGGTCTGTTGTAGTCTCGAATGAATAAGAATTTGTTCTTAACCGACTTGCCTGGTTAAATAAAAATAAAATAAATAAAAGTAAATAAAGTAGCCTAAAAATCAACACGTGTGATTTCTGTTTCAACTTCTCCCTTAATTTTGTTTTACAGTATTGGGATGGTGACTTGGGAGATGGAATCTTGTATCTGTGCTGTCCAGCTTGTTTATCATCTTCTTGAAGATGTCTTCGCTGACTGTAAATAGGAACCATTTCTTTGGCTATCCACTGAGTATACCAAACATTAGAAACACCTTCCTAAGATTGAGTTGCACTCCCCCTTTTGACCTCAGAACAGCCTCAATTCATGGGGGCATGGACTTTACAAGCTGTCAAAAGCATTCCACAGGGAAACTGGCCCATGTTGACACCAATGCTTCCCACAGTAGTGTCAAGTTGGCTAGATGTCCTTTGGTGGTGAACCACTGTTGAGGCTGAAAAACCGAGCAGAGTTGCAGTTCTTGACACAAACCGGTGTGCCTGGCACCTACCATACCCCGTTCAAAGGCTCTTAAATCCTTTGTCTTGCCCGTTCACCCTCTGAATGCCACACATACAAAATCCATGGCTTAATTGTCTCAAGGCGTAAAAAATCCTTTGTTAACCTGTCTCCTCCCCTTCATCCACACTATTGAAGTGGATTTAACAAGAAACATCAATAAGGAATCATAGCTTTCACCTGGTCAGTCTATTTCATGGAAAGAGCAGATTTTCTTTATGTTTTGTACACTCAGTGTAGGTGATAGCCTCTGTGATTTCTGTGTCTGCGGGACGTTTTGAATACGAATCGGTAATCAATGCCTGTTTAATGTAGGTGGCTGGCTGTGGCTGAGGGGCTTTGCTGCTGTCAACGCTTTTTTCACCATGCAATCGTCGTAAAGTAGGGGCTTGCTCTTCTTCAAATTATTTAATACATTTGTTGTCGCCACAACTCTGAAGCACTTTTTACACAACCTTTGCATTTGTTTAATATCGGTTTGCCTATAGCCCAAATACTGCCATACCATTGAAGATGCGCCTTTCTTTAGCATCAAATCGATCTCGTTTAGCAGTCACAGCACTCATGTTTCCGAGGTTTATGGGGGTAAAGCTCTCGCTCTCCTCACTAGCATCTAACAGCGCTTAGGACACTTGTGATTGGTCAGCATGTGCATGCCATGCAGAGAGTGAGAGGTCAGCAATCAAGGTTTCCTAAACTCAGTCCTCAGGACCCCAAGTGGTGCACATCTTGTTTTTTGTCCTAGCACTACACAGTTGATTCAAATAATCAACTAATCATCAAGTTTTGATAATTTGAAACAGCTGTGTAGTGTAAGGGCAAAAATGAAGACGTGCAGCCCTTGGGGTCCCAACGAGCGAGTTTGGGAAAAGCTAGTGCATCTCATTGGAAGAGATGCCATAGTATAGTTATTGCTGTATTAATGGAGTGTCAAAGGAGAATCAAAGCGATATGGATATTGCAATTTCGATCCGACTTTGATTAATCATGCAGCCCTAGTATAGGGATAGGCAAACATGCATGCTTACCAGTGTAGCACAAATGCTAAATATTACATCTAGACGTATTCAGCTGATGTGCAAATGCAAAGACAGTGAGAAGCACAAACAGAACAAT